>NC_059452.1:102008362-102080862 GCF_905237065.1 Salmo salar
CAGGTACGTGTATGCTCATCTTGAGAATTTATTTACTTCAAAAAATAAATGTACAAAAATCACAAAACAAAAGAACGAACGAACAACTACAAACAGTCTGGCTAGCATAGGCTCAACACAGAACAATCACCCACAAATCACAAACACAAACACACCCTAATATATGGGACTCTCAATCAAAGGCAGATAGACAACACCTGCCTTCAACTGAGAGTCCCAACCCCAATTAACCAAACATAGACATACACTCACTAGACTCCACATAGAACTACCTAGACATAAACCAAAACCCGGAAATACTAAACCAAACACCCTTTTAACAAACACACCACCCCGAACCACATAAAACAAATACCCTCTGCCACGCCCTGACCAAACTACAAAACAATTAACTTTATATACTGGCCAGGACGTGACATTAACCTCCTCTCTCTAAACTATTAGTCTCCTCTCTCTAGACTATTAACCTCTCTAAACTATTAACCCCCTCTCTCTAAACTATTAATCTCCTCTCTCTAGACTTGTAACCTTCTCTCTCTAGACTATTATCCTCCTCTCTCTAAACTATTAACCTCCTCTCTCTAAACTATTAACCTTCTCTCTCTAAACTATTAACCCCCTCTCTCTAAACTATTAACCCCCTCTCTCTAAACTATTAATTCCTCTCTCTAAACTATTAACCTCTCTAAACTATTAACCCCCTCTCTCTAAACTATTAATCTCCTCTCTCTAAACTATTAAGCTCTCTAAACTATTAACCCCCTCTCTCTAAACTATTAATCTCCTCTCTCTAGACTTGTAACCTTCTCTCTCTAGACTATTATCCTCCTCTCTCTAGACTATTAACCCCCTCTCTAAACTATTAACCCCTCTCTCTAAACTATTAACCCCCTCTCTCTAAACTATTAACTTCTCTAAACTATTAACCCCCTCTCTCTAAACTAGTAACCTCCTCTCTCTAAACTATTAACCCCCTCTCTCTAAACTATTAACCTCTCTAAACTATTAACCCCCTCTCTCTAAACTATTAACATCCTCTCCCTAAACTATTAACCTCTCTAAACTATTAACCCCCTCTCTCTAAACTATTAATCTCCTCTCTCTAGACTTGTAACCCCCTCTCTCTAGACTATTTACAACCTCTCTCTAGACTATTAACCCCCTCTCTCTAAACTTTTAACCTCCTCTCTCTAGACTATTATCCTCCTCTCTCTAGATTATTAACCTCCTCTCTCTAAACTATGAACCTCCTCTCTCTAAACTATGAACCTCCTCTCTCTAAACTATTACCCTCTCTAATCTATGAACCTCCTTTCTCTAGACTTTTACCCTCCCTAAACTTTTAACCTCCTCTCTCTAGACTTGTAACCTCCCCTCTCTAATCTATTAACCTCCTCTCTCTAAACTATTAACCTCCTCTCTCTAAACTATTAATCTCCTCTCTCTAAACTATTAACCTCCTCTCTCTAGACTATTAACCTCCTCTCTCTAAACTATTAACCCCCTCTCTCTAGACTATCAACCACCTCTCTCTAAACTATTAACCCCCTCTCTCTAAACTATAAACCCCCTCTCTCTAAACTATTAACTTCTCTAAACTATTAACCCCCTCTCTCTAAACTAGTAACCTCCTCTCTCTAAACTATTAACCCCCTCTCTCTAAACTATTAACCTCTCTAAACTATTAACCCCCTCTCTCTAAACTATTAACCTCCTCTCTCTAAACTATTAACCTCTCTAAACTATTAACCCCCTCTCTCTAAACTATTAATCTCCTCTCTCTAGACTTGTAACCCCCTCTCTCTAGACTATTTACCACCTCTCTCTAGACTATTAACCCCTCTCTCTAAACTTTTAACCTCCTCTCTCTAGACTATTATCCTCCTCTCTCTAGACTATTAACCTCCTCTCTCTAAACTATGAACCTCCTCTCTCTAAACTATGAACCTCCTCTCTCTAAACTATTACCCTCTCTAATCTATGAACCTCCTTTCTCTTGACTATTACCCTCCCTAAACTTTTAACCTCCTCTCTCTAGACTTGTAACCTCCCCTCTCTAATCTATTAACCTCCTCTCTCTAAACTATTAACCTCCTCTCTCTAAACTATTAATCTCCTCTCTCTAAACTATTAACCTCCTCTCTCTAGACTATTAACCTCCTCTCTCTAAACTATTAACCCCCTCTCTCTAGACTATCAACCTCCTCTCTCTAAACTATTAACCCCCTCTCTCTAAACTATTAACCTTCTCTCTCAAGACTATTAACCTCCTCTCTCTAGACTATTAACCTCCTCTCTCTAAACTATTAGTCTCCTCTCTCTAGACTTGTTACCTCCCCTCTCTAAACTATTAACCCCTCTCTCTAAACTATTAACCTCCTCTCTCTAAACTATTAATCTCCTCTCTCTAAACTATTATCCTCCTCTATCTAGACTATTAACCTCTCTAAACTATTAACCCCTCTCTCTAAACTATTAACCTCTCTAAACTATTAACCTCCTCTCTCTAATCTATGAACCTCCTCTCTCTAGACTATTAACCCCCTCTCTAAACTATTAACCTCTCTAAACTATTAACCCCCTCTCTCTAGACTATTAACCTCCTCTCTCTAAACTATTAACCTCCTCTCTCTAAACTATTAACCCCCTCACTCTAAACTATTAACCTCCTCTCTCAAAACTATGAACCTCCTCTCTCTAGACTATTAACCCCCTCTCTCTAAACTATGAACCTCCTCTCTAAACTATTAACCCCGTCTCTAAACTATTACCCTCTCTAATCTATGAACCTCCTCTCTCTAAACTATTAACCTCCTCTCTAAACTATTACCCTCTCTAATCTATGAACCTCCTCTTTCTAAACTATTAACCCCCTCTCTCTAAACGATTAACCTCTCTAAACTATTAACCCCCTCTCTCTAAACTATTAACCTCCTCTCTCTCGACTATTAACCTCTCTAAACTATTAACCCCCTCTCTCTAGACTATTACCCTCCTCTCTCTAGACTATTAACCCCCTCTCTCTAAACTATTAACCTCCTCTCTCTAAACTATTAACCTCTCTAAACTATTAACCCCCTCTCTCTAAACTATGAACCTCCTCTCTCTAAACTATTACCCTCTCTAATCTATGAACCTCCTTTCTCTAGACTATTACCCTCCCTAAACTTTTAACCTCCTCTCTCTAGACTTGTAACCTCCCCTCTCTAATCTATTAACCTCCTCTCTCTAAACTATTAACCTCCTCTCTCTAAACTATTAATCTCCTCTCTCTAAACTATTAACCTCCTCTCTCTAGACTATTAACCTCCTCTCTCTAAACTATTAACCCCCTCTCTCTAGACTATCAACCTCCTCTCTCTAAACTATTAACCCCTCTCTCTAAACTATTAACCTTCTCTCTCAAGACTATTAACCTCCTCTCTCTAGACTATTAACCTCCTCTCTCTAAACTATTAGTCTCCTCTCTCTAGACTTGTTACCTCCCCTCTCTAAACTATTAACCCCCTCTCTCTAAACTATTAACCTCCTCTCTCTAAACTATTAATCTCCTCTCTCTAAACTATTATCCTCCTCTATCTAGACTATTAACCTCTCTTAACTATTAACCCCCTCTCTCTAAACTATTAACCTCTCTAAACTATTAACCTCCTCTCTCTAATCTATGAACCTCCTCTCTCTAGACTATTAACCCCTCTCTAAACTATTAACCTCTCTAAACTATTAACCCCCTCTCTCTAGACTATTAACCTCCTCTCTCTAAACTATTAACCTCCTCTCTCTAAACTATTAACCCCTCACTCTAAACTATTAACCTCCTCTCTCTAAACTATGAACCTCCTCTCTCTAGACTATTAACCCCCTCTCTCTAAACTATGAACCTCCTCTCTAAACTATTAACCCCGTCTCTAAACTATTACCCTCTCTAATCTATGAACCTCCTCTCTCTAAACTATTAACCTCCTCTCTAAACTATTACCCTCTCTAATCTATGAACCTCCTCTTTCTAAACTATTAACCCCCTCTCTCTAAACGATTAACCTCTCTAAACTATTAACCCCCTCTCTCTAAACTATTAACCTCCTCTCTCTAAACTATTAACCTCTCTAAACTATTAACCCCCTCTCTCTAGACTATTACCCTCCTCTCTCTAGACTATTAACCCCCTCTCTCTAAACTATTAACCTCCTCTCTCTAAACTATTAACCTCTCTAAACTATTAACCCCCTCTCTCTAGACTATTACCCTCCTCTCTCTAGACTATTAACCCCCTCTCTCTAAACTATTAACAGCCTCTCCCTAAACGATTAACCTCTCTAAACTATTAACCCCCTCTCTCTAAACTATGAACCTCCTCTCTCTAAACTATTACCCTCTCTAATCTATGAACCTCCTTTCTCTAGACTATTACCCTCCCTAAACATTTAACCTCCTCTCTCTAGACTTGTAACCTCCCCTCTCTAATCTATTAACCTCCTCTCTCTAAACTATTAACCTCCTCTCTCTAAACTATTAATCTCCTCTCTCTAAACTATTAACCTCCTCTCTCTAGACTATTAACCTCCTCTCTCTAAACTATTAACCCCCTCTCTCTAGACTATCAACCTCCTCTCTCTAAACTATTAACCCCCTCTCTCTAAACTATTAACCTTCTCTCTCAAGACTATTAACCTCCTCTCTCTAGACTATTAACCTCCTCTCTCTAAACTATTAGTCTCCTCTCTCTAGACTTGTTACCTCCCCTCTCTAAACTATTAACCCCCTCTCTCTAAACTATTAACCTCCTCTCTCTAAACTATTAATCTCCTCTCTCTAAACTATTATCCTCCTCTATCTAGACTATTAACCTCTCTAAACTATTAACCCCCTCTCTCTAAACTATTAACCTCTCTAAACTATTAACCTCCTCTCTCTAATCTATGAACCTCCTCTCTCTAGACTATTAACCCCCTCTCTAAACTATTAACCTCTCTAAACTATTAACCCCCTCTCTCTAGACTATTAACCTCCTCTCTCTAAACTATTAACCTCCTCTCTCTAAACTATTAACCCCCTCACTATAAACTATTAACCTCCTCTCTCTAAACTATGAACCTCCTCTCTCTAGACTATTAACCCCCTCTCTCTAAACTATGAACCTCCTCTCTAAACTATTAACCCCGTCTCTAAACTATTACCCTCTCTAATCTATGAACCTCCTCTCTCTAAACTATTAACCTCCTCTCTAAACTATTACCCTCTCTAATCTATGAACCTCCTCTTTCTAAACTATTAACCCCCTCTCTCTAAACGATTAACCTCTCTAAACTATTAACCCCCTCTCTCTAAACTATTAACCTCCTCTCTCTAAACTATTAACCTCTCTAAACTATTAACCCCCTCTCTCTAGACTATTACCCTCCTCTCTCTAGACTATTAACCCCCTCTCTCTAAATGTTTAACCCCCTCTCTCTAAACTATTAACCTCCTCTCTCTAGGCTATTAACCTCCTCTCTCTAAACTATGAACCTCCTCTCTCTAAACTATTACCCTCTCTAATCTATGAACCTCCTTTTTGTAGACTATTACCCTCCCTAAACTTTTAACCTCCTCTCTCTAGACTTGTAACCTCCCCTCTCTAAACTATTAACCTCCTCTCTCTAAACTATTAAACTCCTCTCTATAAACTATTAACCTCCTCTCTCTAAACTATTAACCTCCTCTCTCTAGACTATTAACCTCCTCTCTCTAAACTATTAACCCCCTCTCTCTGAACTATTAACCTTCTCTCTCAAAACTATTAACCTCCTCTCTCCAGACTATTAACTGTCACGGTTGTCTTCGTCTTCTGACGATAATGCGAAATCGTCATCAGAAAATGTGGACCAATACGCAGCAGGTACGTGTATGCTCATCTTGAGAATTTATTTACTTCAAAAAATGAACGTACAAAAATCACAAAACAAAAGAACGAACGAACAACTACAAACAGTCTGGCTAGCATAGGCTCAACACAGAACAATCACCCACAAATCACAAACACAAACACACCCTAATATATGGGACTCTCAATCAAAGGCAGATAGACAACACCTGCCTTCAACTGAGAGTCCCAACCCCAATTAACCAAACATAGACATACACTCACTAGACTCCACATAGAACTACCTAGACATAAACCAAAACCCGGAAATACTAAACCAAACACCCTTTTAACAAACACACCACCCCGAACCACATAAAACAAATACCCTCTGCCACGCCCTGACCAAACTACAAAACAATTAACTTTATATACTGGCCAGGACGTGACAGTACCCCCCCTTAAAGGTGCTACCCGGAAACACCTTAACAAAAAAAATAACCCCAAACAATACCCAAAAGAAAAATTCCCCCTTACTAAAGGGAGGGAAGGGAGGGTGGCTGCCGTCAACGACGGCACTGTGCTACACCCCCTCCCCAACCCACCTATTTTTTGGAGGTGGCTCCGGCTCAGGCCGTTCCAGGCTGTCTGGGCAGTCTGGCAGCTCGGGACAGTCTGGGCAGTCTGGCAGCTCGGGACAGTCTGGGCAGTCTGGCAGCTCGGGACAGTCTGGGCAGTCTGGCAGCTCGGGACAGTCTGGGCAGTCTGGCAGCTCGGGACAGTCTGGGCAGTCTGGCAGCTCGGGACAGTCTGGGCAGTCTGGCAACTCGGGACAGTCTGGGCAGTCTGGCAACTCGGGACAGTCTGGGCAGTCTGGCAACTCGGGACAGTCTGGCAACTCGGGACCGTCTGGGCAGTCTGGCCACTCCGGCAGTTCAGGGCAGTCTGGCCACTCCGGCAGTTCAGGGCAGTCTGGCCACTCCGGCAGTTCAGGGCAGTCTGGCCACTCCGGCAGTTCAGGGCAGTCTGGCCACTCCGGCAGTTCAGCGCAGTCTGGCCACTCCGGCAGTTCAGCGCAGTGTGGCCACTCCGGCAGTTCAGCGCAGTCTGGCCACTCCGGCAGTTCAGCGCAGTCTGGCCACTCCGGCAGTTCAGCGCAGTCTGGCCACTCCGGCAGTTCAGCGCAGTCTGGCCACTCCGGCAGTTCAGCGCAGTCTGACCTCTCTGGCGACTGTTGACTGGCGGGCAGCTCTGGCGACTGTTGACTGGCGGGCAGCTCTGGCGACTGTTGACTGGCGGGCAGCTCTGACGATGACTGTTGACTGGCGGGCAGCTCTGACGATGACTGTTGACTGGCGGGCAGCTCTGACGATGACTGTTGACTGGCGGGCCGCTCTGACGATGACTGTTGACTGGCGGGCAGCTCTGATGAAGACTGTTGACTGGCGGGCAGCTCTGATGAAGACTGTTGACTGGCGGGCAGCTCTGATGAAGACTGTTGACTGGCGGGCTGACGCACTATAATCCTGGTGCGTGGTGCTGGTACCGGATATACCAGTTTATGAACACGCACCTCTAGGCTAGTGCGGGGAGCGGGAACAGGACGAGTCGGACTGGGTTGACGCACTTCCGGGTCCGCACGAGAGACAGGAGCTGGAAACCCAGGGCTATGGAGGCGCACAGCCGGTCTAGATCTTACCTCCTGCACAACCCGCCTTGGCTGGATGGAACTAGTAGCCCTGTACGAGCGGGGTGCTCGTACAGGGCAGACTGGGCTGTGCAGGGGCCTGATGGTAGCCGTGCGTAGAGCGGGAGTTGGGTAGCCTGGTCCTCGGAGGCGTACCGGCGACCAGATGCGCTGCGCAGGCATCCTCCTACCAGGCTGAATGCCCGCTCTAGCACGGCACCTGCGAGGGGCTGGAATAACGCGCACCGGACTGTGCGTGCGTATGGGTGAGATAGTGCGCTCCTCAGCGAAACATAGCGCTCTCCACCCCATACGCTCCTCAATATAACCACGGGTAGCTGGCTTCCGGCTCTTCTTACGCCTAGCCAAACTACCCGTGTGCCCCCCCCCAAAATTTTCTTGGGGGTGCCTCTCGTGCTTCTCCTTCAGCGCGTACTTGGCCTCGTACCACCGCCTCTCTGCCTTGGCTGCCTCAATTTCCCACTGCGGGCGTCGATAATCCCCAGCCTGGTGCCAAGGTCCGGCCCCGTCCAGAACTTCCTCCCAGGTCCATTTCTCCCGCCAGTCCAACTCGAATTCCCTCTGCTCCTTCTTCTGCTGCTTGGTCCTTGAGTGGTGGGTGATTCTGTCACAAAAATAGTTGTACTCATCCTTAAAAATGTCGTACTGGAGAGAAGAGGACCAAAACGCAGCAGGTATGTGCAGGCTCATCTTGACTTTTATTCACTATCAAAATGAATGCCAAAATAACAAACCATGAGAATGAATGAACGAACAACTACAAACAGTCTGGCTAGCATAGGCTCAACACAGAACAATCACCCACAAATCACAAACACAAACACACCCTAATATATGGGACTCTCAATCAAAGGCAGATAGACAACACCTGCCTTCAACTGAGAGTCCCAACCCCAATTAACCAAACATAGACATACACTCACTAGACTCCACATAGAACTACCTAGACATAAACCAAAACCCGGAAATACTAAACCAAACACCCTTTTAACAAACACACCACCCCGAACCACATAAAACAAATACCCTCTGCCACGCCCTGACCAAACTACAAAACAATTAACTTTATATACTGGCCAGGACGTGACATTAACCTCCTCTCTCTAAACTATTAGTCTCCTCTCTCTAAACGTGTAACCTCCCCTATCTAAACTATTAACCCCCTCTCTCTAAACTATTAACCTCCTCTCTCTAAACTATTAATCTCCTCTCTCTAAACTATTAACCTCCTCTCTCTAGACTATTATCCTCTCTAAACTATTAACCCCCTCTCTCTAAACTATTAATCTCCTCTCTCTAGACTTGTAACCTTCTCTCTCTAGACTATTATCCTCCTCTCTCTAGACTATTAACCCCCTCTCTAAACTATTAACCCCCTCTCTCTAAACTATTAACCCCCTCTCTCTAAACTATTAACTTCTCTAAACTATTAACCCCCTCTCTCTAAACTAGTAACCTCCTCTCTCTAAACTATTAACCCCCTCTCTCTAAACTATTAACCTCTCTAAACTATTAACCCCCTCTCTCTAAACTATTAACATCCTCTCCCTAAACTATTAACCTCTCTAAACTATTAACCCCCTCTCTCTAAACTATTAATCTCCTCTCTCTAGACTTGTAACCCCCTCTCTCTAGACTATTTACCACCTCTCTCTAGACTATTAACCCCCTCTCTCTAAACTTTTAACCTCCTCTCTCTAGACTATTAACCTCCTCTCTCTAAACTATGAACCTCCTCTCTCTAAACTATGAACCTCCTCTCTCTAAACTATTACCCTCTCTAATCTATGAACCTCCTTTCTCTAGACTATTACCCTCCCTAAACTTTTAACCTCCTCTCTCTAGACTTGTAACCTCCCCTCTCTAAACTATTAACCTCCTCTCTCTAAACTATTAACCTCCTCTCTCTAAACTATTAATCTCCTCTCTCTAAACTATTAACCTCCTCTCTCTAGACTATTAACCTCCTCTCTCTAAACTATTAACCCCCTCTCTCTAGACTATCAACCTCCTCTCTCTAAACTATTAACCCCCTCTCTCTAAACTATTAACCTTCTCTCACAAGACTATTAACCTCCTCTCTCTAAACTATTAACCTCCTCTCTCTAAACTATTATTCTCCTCTCTCTAGACTTGTTACCTCCCCTCTCTAAACTATTAACCCCCTCTCTCTAAACTATTAACCTCCTCTCTCTAAACTATTAATCTCCTCTCTCTAAACTATTATCCTCCTCTATCTAGACTATTAACCTCTCTAAACTATTAACCCCCTCTCTCTAAACTATTAACCTCTCTAAACTATTAACCTCCTCTCTCTAATCTATGAACCTCCTCTCTCTAGACTATTAACCCCCTCTCTAAACTATTAACCTCTCTAAACTATTAACCCCCTCTCTCTAGACTATTAACCTCCTCTCTCTAAACTATTAACCTCCTCTCTCTAAACTATTAACCCCCTCTCTCTAAACTATTAACCTCCTCTCTCTAGACTATTAACCCCCTCTCTCTAAACTATGAACCTCCTCTCTAAACTATTAACCCCCTCTCTAAACTATTACCCTCTCTAATCTATGAACCTCCTCTCTCTAAACTATTAACCTCCTCTCTAAACTATTACCCTCTCTAATCTATGAACCTCCTCTCTCTAAACTATTAACCCCCTCTCTAAACTATTACCCTCTCTAATCTATGAACCTCCTCTTTCTAAACTATTAACCCCCTCTCTCTAAACGATTAACCTCTCTAAACTATTAACCCCCTCTCTCTAAACTATTAACCTCCTCTCTCTAAACTATTAACCTCTCTAAACTATTAACCCCCTCTCTCTAATCTATTAATCTCATCTCTCTAGACTTGTAACCCCCTCTCTCTAGACTATTTACCACCTCTCTCTAGACTATTAACTCCCTCTCTCTAAACTTTTAACCTCCTCTCTCTAGACTATTATCCTCCTCTCTCTAGACTATTAACCCCCTCTCTCTAACCTTTTAACCTCCTCTCTCTAGGCTATTAACCTCCTCTCTCTAAACTATGAACCTCCTCTCTCTAAACTATGAACCTCCTCTCTCTAAACTATTACCCTCCCTAAACTTTTAACCTCCTCTCTCTAGACTTGTAACCTCCCCTCTCTAATCTATTAACCTCCTCTCTCTAAACTATTAACCTCCTCTCTCTAAACTCTCGACTAGCAGCACTGCAGAAACTATTACATTATAACGTAACGACTTGATTAGTGTGGTGTTAGTGTTAGTTAGCCAGCTACATAGTTGTCTTTGCTGTCTCTGTATCTAAGATAATTGTGTAGTTTGAGTTTGAGTATTATCGAGGTGAGCTAGCCAGCCGCGACGCGGCGCCTGACTTAGTCAACACACCTAGTCATCATTAACCCACTGCCAGCTAGCCAACCGTTACCGACTAGCAGCGCTGTAGATACTAATACTTTACAACGGAACGATTTGACTAGTGCAGTGTTACCTAGCTAGCTACTTAGTTGTCTTTGTCATAGCTTGATAATTGTTAGCTAGCCAGCCATCGAGGTTAGCTAGCCAGCTATTTCCGTCCCCCGCGACGCCATTTTTCCTAACCCAGCCAACTATTACCGACGAGCAGCATTGTAGAAACTAAATACATTACAAGGAACGTCTTGATTAGTGTTATGTTAGCTAGCTAGCTACAAAGTTGCTTTGTATCATGACAAGGTGTAGTACTGAAACTATCGAGGTTACCTAGCCAGCTACACGTTCAAAGTCAACAACACAGCCACTGCTAGCTAGCCTACTCCACCAGCCAGCAGTACTGTATCATTTTAGTCAATAAGATTTTTGCAACGTAAGCTTAACTTCCTGAACATTCGAGACGTGTAGTCCACTTGTCATTCCAATCTCCTTTGCATTAGCGTAGCCTCTTCTGTAGCTTGTCTACTATGTGTCTGTCTATCCCTGTTCTCTCTCCTCTGCACAGGCCATACAAACGCTCCACACCGCGTGGCCGCTGCCACTCTAACCTGGTGGTCCCAGCGCGCACGACCCACGTGGAGTTCCAGGTCTCCGGCAGCCTCTGGAACTGCCGGTCTGCGGCCAACAAGGCTGAGTTCATCTCAGCCTATGCTACCCTCCAGTCCCTAGACTTCCTGGCGCTGACGGAAACATGGATTACCACAGATAACACTGCTACTCCTACTGCTCTCTCCTCGTCTGACTACGTGTTCTCGCATACCCCTAGAGCATCGAGCCAGCGGGGTGGTGGCACTGGAATCCTCATCTCTCCCAAGTGGACATTCTCTCTTTCTCCCCTGACCCATCTGTCTATCTCCTCATTTGAATTCCATGCTGTCACAGTTACCAGCCCATTCAAGCTTAACATCCTTATCATTTATCGCCCTCCAGGTTCCCTTGGAGAGTTCATCAATGAGCTTGACGCCTTGATAAGTTCCTTTCCTGAGGATGGCTCACCTCTCACAGTTCTGGGTGACTTTAACCTCCCCACGTCTACCTTCGACTCATTCCTCTCTGCCTCCTTCTTTCCACTCCTCTCCTCTTTTGACCTCACCCTCTCACCTTCCCCCCCTACTCACAAGGCAGGCAATACGCTTGACCTCATCTTTACTAGATGCTGTTCTTCCACTTACCTCATTGCAACTCCCCTCCAAGTCTCCGACCACTACCTTGTATCCTTTTCCCTCTCGCTCTCATCCAACACTTCTCACTCTGCCCCTACTCGGATGGTATTGCGCCGTCCCAACCTTCGCTCTCTCTCTCCCGCTACTCTCTCCTCTTCCATCCTATCATCTCTTCCCTCTGCTCATACCTTCTCCAACCTATCTCCTGATTCTGCCTCCTCAACCCTTCTCTCCTCCCTCTCTGCATCCTTTGATTTCCTCTGTCCCCTATCCTCCAGGCCGGCTCGGTCCTCCCCTCCTGCTCCGTGGCTCGACGACTCACTGCGAGCTCACAGAACAGGGCTCCGGGCAGCCGAGCGGAAATGGAGGAAAACTCGCCTCCCTGCGGACCTGGCATCCTTTCACTCCCTCCTCTCTACATTTTCCTCTTCTGTCTCTGCTGCTAAAGCCACTTTCTACCACTCTAAACTCCAAGCATCTGCCTCTAACCCTAGGAAGCTCTTTGCTACCTTCTCCTCCCTCCTGAATCCTCCTCCCCCTCCCCCCTCCTCCCTCTCTGCGGATGACTTCGTCAACCATTTTGAAAAGAAGGTTGACGACATCCGATCCTCGTTTGCTAAGTCAAACGACACTGCTGGTCCTGCTCACACTGCCCTACCCTGTGCTTTGACCTCTTTCTCCCCTCTCTCTCCAGATGAAATCTCGCGTCTTGTGACGGCCGGCCGCCCAACAACCTGCCCACTTGACCCTATCCCCTCCTCTCTTCTCCAGACCATTTCCGGAGACCTTCTCCCCTACCTCACCTCGCTCATCAACTCATCCTTGACCGCTGGCTACGTCCCTTCCGTCTTCAAGAGAGCGAGAGTTGCACCCCTTCTGAAAAAACCTACACTCGATCCCTCCGATGTCAACAACTACAGACCAGTATCCCTTCTTTCCTTTCTCTCCAAAACTCTTGAACGTGCCGTCCTTGGCCAGCTCTCTTGCTATCTCTCTCAGAATGACCTTCTTGATCCTAATCAGTCAGGTTTCAAGACTGGGCATTCAACTGAGACTGCTCTTCTCTGTGTCACGGAGGCTCTCCGCACTGCTAAAGCTAACTCTCTCTCCTCTGCTCTCATCCTTCTAGACCTATCTGCTGCCTTTGATACCGTGAACCATCAGATCCTCCTCTCCACCCTCTCCGAGCTGGGCATCTCCGGCGCCGCCCACGCTTGGATTGCGTCCTACCTGACAGGTCGCTCCTACCAGGTGGCGTGGCGAGAATCTGTCTCCGCACCACGTGCTCTCACCACTGGTGTCCCCCAGGGCTCTGTTCTTGGCCCACTCCTATTCTCGCTATACACCAAGTCACTTGGCTCTGTCATATCCTCACATGGTCTCTCATATCATTGCTATGCAGATGACACACAATTAATCTTCTCCTTTCCCCCTTCTGACAACCAGGTGGCGAATCACATCTCTGCATGTCTGGCAGACATATCAGTGTGGATGGCGGATCACCACCTCAAGCTGAACCTCGGCAAGACGGAGCTGCTCTTCCTCCCGGGGAAGGACTGCCCGTTCCATGATCTCGCCATCACGGTTGACAACTCCCATGTGTCCTCCTCCCAGAGTGCTAAGAGCCTTGGCGTAACCCTGGACAACACCCTGTCGTTCTCCACCAACATCAAGGCGGTGACCCGATCCTGTAGGTTCATGCTCTACAACATTCGCAGAGTACGACCCTGCCTCACACAGGAAGCGGCGCAGGTCCTAATCCAGGCACTTGTCATCTCCCGTCTGGATTATTGCAACTCGCTGTTGGCTGGGCTCCCTGCCTGTGCCATTAAACCCCTACAACTCATCCAGAACGCCGCAGCCCGTCTGGTGTTCAACCTTCCCAAGTTCTCTCACGTCACCCCGCTCCTCCGCTCTCTCCACTGGCTTCCAGTCGAAGCTCGCATCCGCTACAAGACCATGGTGCTTGCCTACGGAGCTGTGAGGGGAACGGCACCTCCGTACCTTCAGGCTCTGATCAGGCCCTACACCCAAACAAGGGCACTCCGTTCATCCACCTCTGGCCTGCTCGCCTCCCTACCTCTGAGGAAGCACAGTTCCCGCTCAGCCCAGTCAAAACTGTTCGCTGCTCTGGCACCCCAATAGTGGAACAAGCTCCCTCACGACGCCAGGACAGCGGAGTCAATCACCACCTTCCGGAGACACCTGAAACCCCACCTCTTCAAGGAATACCTGGGATAGGATAAAGTAATCCTTCTAACCCCCCCTTAAAAGATTTAGATGCACTATTGTAAAGTGGTTGTCCACTGGATATTATAAGGTGAATGTACCAATTTGTAAGTCGCTCTGGATAAGAGCGTCTGCTAAATGACTTAAATGTAAATGTATTAACCTCCTCTCTCTAGACTATTAACCTCCTCTCTCTAAACTATTAACCCCCTCTCTCTAAACTTTTAACCTCCTCTCTCTAGACTATTATCCTCCTCTCTCTAGACTATTAACCCCCTCTCTCTAAACGTTTAACCTCCTCTCTCTAGACTATTAACCTCCTCTCTCTAAACTATTAGTCTCCTCTCTCTAGACTTGTAACCTCCACTCTCTAAACTATTAACCCCCTCTCTCTAAACTATTAACCTCCTCTCTCTAAACTATTAATCTCCTCTCTCTAAACTATTAACCTCCTCTCTCTAGACTATTAACCTCTCTAAACTATTAACCCCCTCTCTCTAAACTATTAATCCCTCTCTCTAAACTATTAACCTCTCTAAACTATTAACCCCCTCTCTCTAAACTATTAATCTCCTCTCTCTAGACTTGTAACCTTCTCTCTCTAGACTATTATCCTCCTTTCTCTAGACTATTAACCCCCTCTCTAAACTATTAACCCCCTCTCTCTAAACTATTAACCCCTCTCTCTAAACTATTAACTTCTCTAAACTATTAACCCCCTCTCTCTAAACTAGTAACCTCCTCTCTCTAAACTATTAACCCCCTCTCTCTAAACTATTAACCTCTCTAAACTATTAACCCCCTCTCTCTAAACTATTAACCTCCTCTCTCTAAACTATTAACCTCTCTAAACTATTAACCCCCTCTCTCTAAACTATTAATCTCCTCTCTCTAGACTTGTAACCCCCTCTCTCTAGACTATTTACCACCTCTCTCTAGACTATTAACCCCCTCTCTCTAAACTTTTAACCTCCTCTCTCTAGACTATTATCCTCCTCTCTCTAGACTATTAACCCCCTCTCTCTAAACGTTTAACCTCCTCTCTCTAGACTATTATCCTCCTCTCTCTAAACTATGAACCTCTTCTCTCTATAAACTATGAACCTCCTCTCTCTAAACTATTACCCTCTCTAATCTATGAACCTCCTTTCTCTAGACTATTACCCTCCCTAAACTTTTAACCTCCTCTCTCTAGACTTGTAACCTCCCCTCTGTAAACTATTAACCTCCTCTCTCTAAACTATTAACCTCCTCTCTCTAAACTATTAATCTCCTCTCTCTAAACGATTACCCTTCTCTCTAGACTATTAACCTCTTCTCTCTAAACTATTAACCCCCTCTCTCTAGATTATTAACCTCCTCTCTCAAAACTATTAACCTCCTCTCTCTAGACTATTAACCTCCTCTCTCTAAACTATTAGTCTCCTCTCTCTAGACTTGTAACCTCCCCTCTAAACTATTAACCTCCCCTATCTAAACTATTAACCTCCTCTCTCTAAACTATTAATCTCCTCTCTCTAAACTATTAGTCTCCTCTCTCTAGACTTGTAACCTCCCCTCTAAACTATTAACCTCCCCTATCTAAACTATTAACCCTCTCTCTAAACTATTAATTCCTCTCTCTAAACTATTAACCTCTCTAAACTATTAACCCCCTCTCTCTAGACTATTACTCTCCTCTCTCTAAACTATTAACCCCCTCTCTAAACTATTAACCCCCTCTCTCTAAACTATTAACCTCTCTAAACTATTAACCCCCTCTCTCTAAACTATTAACCTCCTCTCTCTAAACTATGAACCTCCTCTCTCTAAACTATGAACCTCCTCTCTAAACTATTACCCTCTCTAATCTATGAACCTCCTCTCTCTAAACTATTAACCTCCTCTCTTAACTATACCCTCTCTAATCTATGAACCTCCTCTCTCTAAACTATTAACCCCCTCTCTAAACTATTAACCCCCTCTCTCTAAACTATGAACCCCTTCTCTCTAAACTATTAACCCCCTCTCTAAACTACTACCCTCTCTAATCTATTAACCTCCTCTCTCTAAACTATTAACCTCTCTAAACTATTAACCCCCTCTCTCTAAACTATTAACCTCTCTAAACTATTAACCCCCTCTCTCTAAACTATTAATCTCCTCTCTCTAGACTATTTACCACCTCTCTCTAGACTATTAACCCCCTCTCTCTAAACTTTTAACCTCCTCTCTCTAGACTATTATCCTCCTCTCTCTAGACTATTAACCCCCTCTCTCTAAACTTTTAACTCCTCTCTCTAGACTATTAACCTCCTCTCTCTAAACTATGAACCTCCTCTCTCTAAACTATGAACCTCCTCTCTCTAAACTTTTACCCTCTCTAATCTATGAACCTCCTTTCTCTAGACTATTACCCTCCTAAACTTTTAACCTCCTCTCTCTAGACTTGTAACCTCCCCTCTCTAAACTATTAACGTCCTCTCTCTAAACTATTAACCTCCTCTCTCTAAACTATTAATCTCCTCTCTCTAAACTATTAACCTCCTCTCTCTAAACTATTAACCTCCTCTCTCTAAACTATTAACCCCCTCTCTCTAGACTATTAACCTCCTCTCTCTAAACTATTAACCCCCTCTCTCTAAACTATTAACCTTCTCTCTCAAGACTATTAACCCCTCTCTCTAGACTATTAACCTCCTCTCTCTAAACTATTAGTCTCACTCTCTCTAGACTTGTAACCTCCCCTCTCTAAACTATTAACACCCTCTCTCTAAACTATTAACATCCTCTCTCTAAACTATTAATCTCCTCTCTCTAAACTATTAACCTCCTCTCTCTAGACTATTAACCCCCTCTCTAAACTATTAACCCCCTCTCTCTAAACTATTAATTCCTCTCTCTAAACTATTAACCCCCTCTCTAAACTATTAACCTCTGTAAACTATTAAGACCCTCTCTCTAAACTATTAATCTCCTCTCTCTAGACTTGTAACCTTCTCTCTCTAGACTATTATCCTCCTCTCTCTAGACTATTAACCCCCTCTCTAAACTATTAACCCCTCTCTCTAAACTATTAACTTCTCTAAACTATTAACCCCCTCTCTCTAAACCAGTAACCTCCTCTCTCTAAACTATTAACCCCCTCTCTCTAAACTATTAACCTCTCTAAACTATTAACCCCCTCTCTCTAAACTATTAATCTCCTCTCTCTAAACTATTAAGCTCTCTAAACTATTAACCCCCTCTCTCTAAACTATTAATCTCCTCTCTCTAGACTTGTAACCCCCTCTCTCTAGACTATTTACCACCTGTCTCTAGACTATTAACCCCCTCTCTCTAAACTTGTAACCTCCTCTCTCTAGACTATTATCCTCCTCTCTCTAGACTATTAACCCCCGCTCTCTAAACGTTTAACCTCCTCTCTCTAGACTATTAACCTCCTCTCTCTAAACTATGAACCTCCTCTCTCTAAACTATGAACCTCCTCTCTCTAAACTATTACCCTCTCTAACCTATGAACCTCCTTTCTCTAGACTATTACCCTCCCTAAACTTTTAACCTCCTCTCTCTAGACTTGTAACCTCCCCTCTGTAAACTATTAACCTCCTCTCTCTAAACTATTAACCTCCTCTCTCTAAACTATTAATCTCCTCTCTCTAAACGATTACCCTCCTCTCTCTAGACTATTAACCTCCTCTCTCTAAACTATTAACCCCCTCTCTCTAGATTATTAACCTCCTCTCTCAAAACTATTAACCTCCTCTCTCTAGACTATTAACCTCCTCTCTCTAAACTATTAGTCTCCTCTCTCTAGACTTGTAACCTCCCTCTCTAAACTATTAACCCCTCTCTCTAAACTATTAACCTCCTCTCTCTAAACTATGAACCTCCTCTCTCTAAACTATGAACCTCCTCTCTAAACTATTACCCTCTCTAATCTATGAACCTCCTCTCTCTAAACTATTAACCCCCTCTCTAAACTATTAACCCCCTCTCTCTAAACTATGAACCCCTTCTCTCTAAACTATTAACCCCCTCTCTAAACTACTACCCTCTCTAATCTATTAACCTCCTCTCTCTAAACTATTAACCTCTCTAAACTATTAACCCCCTTTCTCTATACTATTAACCTCTCTAAACTATTAACCCCCTCTCTCTAAACTATTAATCTCCTCTCTCTAGACTATTTACCACCTCTCTCTAGACTATTAACCCCCTCTCTCTAAAATTTTAACCTCCTCTCTCTAGACTATTAACCCCCTCCCTAAACTATTAACCCCCTCTCTCTAAACTATTAATTCCTCTCTCTAAACTATTAACCCCCTCTCTCTAAACTATTAATTCCTCTCTCTAAACTATTAACCTCTCTAAACTATTAACTCCCTCTCTCTAAACTATTAATCTCCTCTCTCTAGACTTGTAACCTTCTCTCTCTAGACTATTATCCTCCTCTCTCTAGACTATTAACCCCCTCTCTAAACTATTACCCCCTCTCTCTAAACTATTAACTTCTCTAAACTATTAACCCCTCTCTCTAAACTAGTAACCTCCTCTCTCTAAACTATTAACCCCTCTCTCTAAACTATTAACCTCTCTCTAAACTATTAACCCCTCTCTCTAAACTATTAACCTCCTCTCTCTAAACTATTAACCTCTCTAAACTATTAACCTCCTCTCTCTAAACTATTAATCTCCTCTCTCTAGACTTGTAACCCCCTCTCTCTAGACTATTTACCACCTCTCTCTAGACTATTAACCCCCTCTCTCTAAACTTGTAACCTCCTCTCTCTAGACTATTATCCTCCTCTCTCTAGACTATTAACCCCCGCTCTCTAAACGTTTAACCTCCTCTCTCTAGACTATTAACCTCCTCTCTCTAAACTATGAACCTCCTCTCTCTAAACTATGAACCTCCTCTCTCTAAACTATTACCCTCTCTAATCTATGAATCTCCTTTCTCTAGACTATTACCCTCCCTAAACTTTTAACCTCCTCTCTCTAGACTTGTAACCTCCCCTCTCTAAACTATTAACCTCCTCTCTCTAAACTATTAACCTCCTGTCTCTAAACTATTAACCCCCTCTCTAAACTATTAATCTCCTCTCTCTAGACTATTTACCACCTCTCTCTAGACTATTAACCCCCTCTCTCTAAACTTTTAACCTCCTCTCTCTAGACTATTATCCTCCTCTCTCTAGACTATTAACCCCCTCTCTCTAAACTTTTAACTCCTCTCTCTAGACTATTAACCTCCTCTCTCTAAACTATGAACCTCCTCTCTCTAAACTATGAACCTCCTCTCTCTAAACTTTTACCCTCTCTAATCTATGAACCTCCTTTCTCTAGACTATTACCCTCCCTAAACTTTTAACCTCCTCTCTCTAGACTTGTAAGCTCCCCTCTCTAAACTATTAACGTCCTCTCTCTAAACTATTAACCTCCTCTCTCTAAACTATTAATCTCCTCTCTCTAAACTATTAACCTCCTCTCTCTAAACTATTAACCTCCTCTCTCTAAACTATTAACCCCTCTCTCTAGACTATTAACCTCCTCTCTCTAAACTATTAACCCCCTCTCTCTAAACTATTAACCTTCTCTCTCAAGACTATTAACCTCCTCTCTCTAGACTATTAACCTCCTCTCTCTAAACTATTAGTCTCCTCTCTCTAGACTTGTAACCTCCCCTCTCTAAACTATTAACACCCTCTCTCTAAACTATTAACCTCCTCTCTCTAAACTATTAACCTCCTCTCTCTAGACTATTAACCTCCTCTCTCTAGACTATTAACCCCTCTCTAGACTTTTAACCCCCTCTCTAAACTATTAATCTCCTCTCTCTAGACTTGTAACCTTCTCTCTCTAGACTATTATCACTCCTCTCTCTAGACTATTAACCCCCCTCTCTAAACTATTAACCCTCTCTCTAGACTATTGCTCTCTCTAAACTATTAACCCCCTCTCTCTAGACCAGTAACCTCCTCTCTCTAGACTATTAACCCCTCTCTCTAAACTATTAACCTCCTCTCTAAACTATTAACCCCCTCTCTCTAAACTATTAATCTCCTCTCTCTAAACTATTAACCTCTCTAAACTATTAACCCCCTCTCTCTAAACTATTAATCTCCTCTCTCTAGACTTGTAACCCCCTCTCTCTAGACTATTTACCACCTCTCTCTAGACTATTAACCCCCTCTCTCTAAACTTGTAACCTCCTCTCTCTAGACTATTATCCTCCTCTCTCTAGACTATTAACCCCCTCTCTCTAAACGTTTAACCTCCTCTCTCTAGACTATTAACCTCCTCTCTCTAAACTATGAACCTCCTCTCTCTAAACTATGAACCTCCTCTCTCTAAACTATTACCCTCTCTAATCTATGAACCTCCTTTCTCTGACTATTGCCCTCCTAAACTTTTAACCTCCTCTCTCTAGACTTGTAACCTCCCCTCTGTAAACTATTAACCTCCTCTCTCTAAACTATTAACCTCCTCTCTCTAAACTATTAATCTCCTCTCTCTAAACTATTATTCTCCTCTCTCTAGACTATTAACCTCTCTAAACTATTAACCCTCTCTCTAAACTATTAACCTCTCTTAACTATTAACCCCCTCTCTCTAGACTATTACTCTCCTCTCTGTAAACTATTAACCCCCTCTCTAAACTATTAACCCCCTCTCTCTAAACTATTAACCTCCTCTCTCTAAACTATGAGACCTCCTCTCTCTAAACTATTGACCTCCTCTCTAAACTATTAAAACCTCTCTCTAATCTATGAACCTCCTCTCTCTAGACTATTAACCCCTCTCTAAACTATTAACCTCTCTCTCTAAACTATGAACCCTCTCTCTAAACTATTAACCCCCTCTCTAAACTACTACCCTCTCTAATCTATTAACCTCCTCTCTCTAAACTATTAACCTCTCTCTAAACTACTCCCTCTCTAATCTTGTAACCTCCTCTCTCTAGACTATTAACCTCCTCTCTAAACTACTACCCTCTCTCTAAACTATTAACCTCCTCTCTCTAAACTATTAACCTCTTCTCTCTAGACTATTAACCTCTCTCTCTAAACTATTAACCCCCTCTCTAGACTATTAACCTCCTCTCTCTAAAACTATTAACCTCCTCTCTCTAAACTATGAACCTCCTCTCTCTAAACTATGAACCTCCTCTCTAAGCTATTGCCCTCTCTAATCTATGAACCTCCTCTCTCTAAACTATTAACCCCTCTCTAAACTATTAACCCTCTCTCTAAACTGAACCCTTCTCTCTAGAGCTATTAACCCCTCTCTAAACTACTACCCTCTCTAATCTATTAACCTCCTCTCTCTAAACTATTAACCTCTCTCTAAACTATTAACCCCTTTCTCTATACTATTAACCTCTCTAAACTATTAACCCCCTCTCTCTAAACTATTAATCTCCTCTCTCTAGACTATTTACCACCTCTCTCTAGACTATTAACCCCCTCTCTCTAAACTTTTAACCTCCTCTCTCTAGACTATTATCCTCCTCTCTCTAGACTATTAACCCCCTCTCTCTAAACTTTTAACTCCTCTCTCTAGACTATTAACCTCCTCTCTCTAAACTATGAACCTCCTCTCTCTAAACTATGAACCTCCTCTCTCTAAACTTTTACCCTCTCTAATCTATGAACCTCCTTTCTCTAGACTATTACCCTCCCTAAACTTTTAACCTCCTCTCTCTAGACTTGTAACCTCCCCTCTCTAAACTATTAACCTCCTCTCTCTAAACTATTAACCTCCTCTCTCTAAACTATTAATCTCCTCTCTCTAAACTATTAACCTCCTCTCTCTAAACTATTAACCTCCTCTCTCTAAACTATTAACCCCTTCTCTCTAGACTATTAACCTCCTCTTTCTAAACTATTAACCCCCTCTCTCTAAACTATTAACCTTCTCTCTCAAGACTATTAACCTCCTCTCTAAACTATTAACCTCTCTAGACTATTAACCTCCTCTCTCTAAACTATTAGTCTCCTCTCTCTAGACTTGTAACCTCCCCTCTCTAAACTATTAACACCTTCTCTAAAAACTATTAACCTCCTCTCTCTAAACTATTAATCTCCTCTCTCTAGACTATTAACCTCACTCTCTCTAGACTATTAACCCCCTCTCTAAACCTATTAACCTCCTCTCTCTAAACTATTAATCTCCTCTCTCTAAACTAGAACCTCCTCTCTCTAAACTATTAACCTCCTCTCTAAACTATTAGCCTCCTCTCTCTAGACTTGCCTCCTCTCTCTAGACTATTATCCTCCTCTCTCTAGACTATTAACCCCTCTCTAAACTATTGACCTCTCTCTAGACTATTAGCCTCCTCTCTAGACTATTAGCCTCCTCTCTCTAAACTATTAGACCCCTCTCTCTAGAGCTATTTTCCCCTCTCTCTGGACTACTACCTCTCTCTAGTCTATTGACCCCTCTCTCTAGACTATTAACCTCTCTAAACTATTAACCCCTCTCTCTAAACTATTAACCTCCCTCTCTAAACTATTAACCTCTCTAAACTATTAACCCCCTCTCTCTAAACTATTAATCTCCTCTCTCTAAACTATTAACCTCTCTAAACTATTACCTCCTCTCTCTAGACTATTACCACCTCTCTCTAGACTATGAGCCTCCTCTCTAAACTTTTAGCCTCCTCTCTCTAGACTATTAACCTCCTCTCTCTAAACTATTAACCCCTCTCTCTAAACTATTAACTCCTCTCTCTGGACTGTGAACCTCCTCTCTAAACTATGAACCTCCTCTCTCTAAACTATTAACCTCCTCTCTCTAAACTTTTACCCTCTCTAATCTATGAACCTCCTTTCTCTAGACTATTACCCTCTCTAAACTATTAACCTCCCTCTCTAAACTATTAACCTCTCTCTAAACTATTAACCTTCTCTCTCAAGACTATTAACCTCCTCTCTCTAGACTATTTACCTCCTCTCTCTAGACTATTAATCTCCTCTCTCTAGACTTTTTAACCTCCTCTCTCTAGACTATTATCCCTCCTCTCTCTAGACTATTAACCTCCTCTCTCTAAACTTTTAATCTCCTCTCTCTAGACTATTAACCTCCTCTCTCTAAACTATGAACCTCCTCTCTCTAAACTATGAACCTCCTCTCTCTAAACTTTTACCCTCTCTAATCTATGAACCTCCTTTCTCTAGACTATTACCCTCCCTAAACTTTTAACCTCCTCTCTCTAGACTTGTAACCTCCCCTCTCTAAACTATTAACGTCCTCTCTCTAAACTATTAACCTCCTCTCTCTAAACTATTAATCTCCTCTCTCTAAACTATTAACCTCCTCTCTCTAAACTATTAACCTCCTCTCTCTAAACTATTAACCCCCTCTCTCTAGACTATTAACCTCCTCTCTCTAAAGCTATTAACCCCCTCTCTCTAAACTATTACCTTCTCTCTCAAGACTATTAACCTCCTCTCTCTAGACTATTAACCTCCTCTCTCTAAACTATTATTCTCCTCTCTCTGGACTTGTAACCTCCCTCTCTAAACTATTAACCCCCTCTCTCTAAACTATTAACCTCCTCTCTCTAAACTATTAATCTCCTCTCTCTAAACTATTAACCTCCTCTCTCTAGACTATTAACCCCTCTCTAAACTATTGGCCCCTCTCTCTAAACTATTAATTCCTCTCTCTGAACTATTAACCTCTCTAAACTATTAACCCCCTCTCTAAACTATTAATCTCCTCTCTCTAGACTTGTAACCTTCTCTCTCTAGACTATTATCCTCCTCTCTCTAGACTATTAACCCTCTCTCTAAACTTTTAACCCCTCTCTCTAAACTATTGCTTCTCTAGAGCTATTAGCCCCCTCTCTCTAAACTAGTAACCTCCTCTCTCTAGGCTATTAGCCCTCTCTCTAAACTATTAACCTCTCTAGACTATTAACCTCCTCTCTCTAAACTATTAATCTCCTCTCTCTAAACTATTAGCTCTCTAAACTATTAGCCCCCTCTCTCTAAACTATTAATCTCCTCTCTCTAGACTTGTAACCCTCTCTCTCTAGACTATTTACCACCTCTCTCTAGACTATTAACCCCCCTCTCTCTAAACTTGTAACCTCCTCTCTCTAGACTTGTCTCCTCCTCTCTCTAGACTATTAACCTCCTCTCTCTAAACTTTTAACCTCCTCTCTCTAGACTATTAACCTCCTCTCTCTAGACTATTAACCTCCTCTCTCTAAACTATTAACCTCTTCTCTAGACTATTTTCCTCTCTAAGACTGTGAACCTCCTCTCTCTAGACTATTACCCTCCTCTAAACTTTTAACCTCCTCTCTCTGGACTTGTAACCTCCCTCTCTAAACTATTAACCTCCTCTCTCTAAACTATTAACCTCCTCTCTCTAGACTATTCACCTCCTCTCTCTAAGCTGTTAGCCTCCTCTCTCTAGACTATTAACCCTCTCTCCTAAACTATTAACCCCTCTCTCTAGACTATTAACCTCCTCTCTCTAAACTGTTAGCCTCCTCTCTCTAGAACTATTACCTCTCTCTAAACTATTAGCCTCCTCTCTCTAGACTATTAACCTCCCTCTCTAGACTATTAACCCCTCTCTCTAAACTATTAACCTCCTCTCTCTAGACTATTAACCTCCTCTCTCTAGACTATTAACCCCCTCTCTCTAAACTATTGCCTCCTCTCTCTAAACTATTAGCCCTCTCTCTAGACTTGTAGCCCCTCTCTCTAGACTATTAACCTCCTCTCTCTAGACTTTTAGCCCCCTCTCTAAACTTTTGGACCTCCTTTCTCTAGACTATTGCCTCCTCTCCTAGACTTTTAACCTCCTCTCTCTAGACTATTAACCTCCTCTCTCTAGCTATTGGCCTCTCTCTCTAGACTGTTAACCTCCTCTCTCTAGACTATTAGCCTCCTCTCTCTAAACTATTAGTCTCTTCCCCTCTCTAGACTTTTAACCTCCTCTCTCTAGACTATTAGCCTCCTCTCTCTAGAGCTTTGACCTCCCTCTCTAGACTATTACCTCTCTCTAGACTTTTAGCCTCCTCTCTCTAGACTATTAACCTCCTCTCTCTAGACTATTAGCCCTCTCTCTAGACTATTCCTCTCTCTAGACTTTTAGCCTCCTCTCTCTAGACTTTTCCCTCTCTAGACTATTAACCTCCTCTCTCTAGACTGTTAACCTCCTCTCTCTAAACTTTTAGCCTCCTCTCTCTAGACTTTTGGCCTCCCTCTCTAAACTTTACCTCCTCTCTCTAAGCTGTTAGCCTCCTCTCTCTAGGCTGTTAGTCTCCTCTCTCTAGCTATTAACCTCCTCTCTCTAAACTATTAACCTCCTCTCTCTAGACTATTAACCTCCTCTCTCTAGACTATTAGCCTCCTCTCTCTAGACTTTTAACCTCCTCTCTCTAAACTATTAACCTTCTCTCTCTAGACTATTAACCTCCTCTCTCTGGACTATTAGCCTCCTCTCTCTAAGCTGTTAGTCTCCTCTCTCTAGACTTTTAACCTCCCTCTCTAAACTATTATCCCCCTCTCTCTAGACTATTTGCCTCCCTCTCTAAACTATTAGTCTCCTCTCTCTAGACTATTAACCTCCTCTCTCTAGACTATTAACCCCCTCTCTAACTACCCTCTCTCTAGACTATTACCCTCTCTCTAAACTATTAACCTCTCTAAACTATTAACACCCTCTCTCTAAACTATTAATCTCCTCTCTCTAGACTTGTGACCTTCTCTCTCTAGACTGTTATCCTCCTCTCTCTAGACTATTAACCCCTCTCTAGACTGTTCGCCTCTCTCTAAAGTTCTCTGACTTTTGGCCTCTCTCTAGACCAGTAGCCTCCTCTCTCTAGACTGTTGCCTCTCTCTAAACTGTTGGCCTCTCTAAACTATTAGCCCCTCTCTCTAAACTGTTAATCTCACTCTCTCTAAACTGTTAAGCTCTCTAAACTATTAGCCCCTCTCTCTAAACTATTAATCTCCTCTCTCTAGACTTGTACCCCCTCTCTCTAGACTATTTGCCACCTCTCTCTAGACTATTAACCCCCTCTCTCTAAACTTGTAACCTCCTCTCTCTAGACTATTGTCCTCCTCTCTCTAGACTATTAGCCCCGCTCTCTAAACGTTTAACCTCCTCTCTCTAGACTATTAACCTCCTCTCTCTAAACTGTGAACCTCCTCTCTCTAAACTGTGAACCTCCTCTCTCTAAGCTATTACCCTCTCTAATCTGTGAGCCTCCTTTCTCTAGACTATTGCCCTCCCTAAACTTTTAGCCTCCTCTCTCTAGACTTGTAGCCTCCCTCTCTAAACTATTAACCTCCTCTCTCTAGACTATTAACCTCCTCTCTCTAAACTATTAATCTCCTCTCTCTAAACTATTATCCCTCCTCTCTCTAGACTATTAACCTCCTCTCTAGACTATTAACCCCTCTCTCTAGACTATTAACCTCCTCTCTCTAAGCTATTAGCCTCCTCTCTCTAGACTGTTACTCCTCTCTCTAGGCTATTTGCCTCCTCTCTCTAGACTATTAGCCTCCTCTCTCTAGACTATTAGACCTCCTCTCTCTAGACTGATGGACCTCCTCTCTCTAAGCTGTTGCCCCTCTCTCTAGGCTTTGCCTCCCTCTCTAGACTATTGCTCCTCTCTCTAAGCTGTTAACCTCCTCTCTCTGAACTTTTGGCCCCCTCTCTAAACTTTGCCTCTCTCTAGGCTATTAACCTCCTCTCTCTAGGCTGTTTCTCCCTCTCTAGGCTATTAGCCTCCTCTCTCTAGGCTGTTACCTCTCTCTAAACTATTAACCTCTCTCTAGACTATTAACCTCCTCTCTCTAGACTGTTTGCCTCCTCTCTCTAAACTGTTAACTTCCTCTCTCTAGACTATTAGCCTCCTCTCTAGGCTTTCCTCTCTCTCTAAACTTTTAACCTCCTCTCTCTAGACTATTGCCCTCTCTAAACTGTTAACCTCCTCTCTCTAAACTATTAATCTCCTCTCTCTAGACTTGTAAGCCCCTCTCTCTAGACTGTTTGCCTCCTCTCTCTGAACTATTTGCCCCTCTCTCTAAACTTTTAGCCTCCTCTCTCTAGACTATTATCCTCCTCTCTCTAGACTGTTTGCCCCTCTCTCTAAACTTTTAACCTCCCTCTCTAGGCTTTTAGCCTCCTCTCTCTAGACTATTAGACCTCCTCTCTCTAAGCTGTTAGACCCCTCTCTCTAGGCTTTTACCCTCTCTAGTCTATTAACCTCCTCTCTCTAGACTATTCCTCTTCCTCTCTGGACTGACCTCCTCTCTCTAGACTTTTTGCCTCCCCTCTCTAGACTATTAAGCCTCCTCTCTCTAGACTATTAACCTCCTCTCTCTAAACTATTAGCCCTCTCTTTCTCCTCTCTAGACTATTAACCTCCTCTCTCAGGCTATTGACCTCTCTCTCTAAACTATTAACCTCCTCTCTCTAGACTATTAGCCTCACTCTCTCTAGACTATTTGCCTCCTCTCTCTGAACTATTAGCCTCCTCTCTCTAGACTATTAGCCTCCTCTCTCAGAGCTATTAGCCTCCCTCTCTAAACTATTAATCTCACTCTCTCTAGACTATTAGCCTCCTCTCTCTAGACTATTATCCTCTCTCTCTAAACTTTTAACCTCCTCTCTCTAACTATTAACCTCCTCTCTCTAGGCTATTAGCCCCTCTCTCTAGGCTATTAACCTCCTCTCTCAAGACTATTAGCCTCCTCTCTCTAGACTATTAACCTCCTCTCTCTAGGCTATTGGTCTCCTCTCTCTAGACTTGTAACCTCCCCTCTCTAGACTATTAACCTCCTCTCTCTAGACTATTAACCTCCCTCTCTAAACTTTTTGTCTCCTCTCTCTAGACTATTAACCTCCTCTCTCTAGACTATTAACCCCTCTCTAAACTATAACCTCCTCTCTCTAGACTATTATCCTCTCTCTAGACTTTCCTCTCTAGACTTTTAGCCCTCTCTCTAGAGCTATTAGCCTCCTCTCTCTAGACTATTAACCTTCTCTCTCTAGACTATTGGCCTCCTCTCTCTAGACTATTAACCTCTCTCTCTAAACTGTTGCTCCTCTCTCTAGACTGTTGCTCTCTCTAAACTGTTAGCCCCTCTCTAGGCTTTTGCCTCCTCTCTCTAGGCGTTGCCCTCTCTCTGGACTGTTAACCTCTCTGACTTACCTCTCTCTAAACTATTAGCCTCACTCTCTCTAGCTGTTAGCCTCTCTAGACTATTAACCTCTCTCTCTAAACTATTAATCTCACTCTCTCTGGACTTTTGCCCCTCTCTCTAGACTATTTCCACCTCTCTCTGGACTATTAGCCCCTCTCTCTAAACTTGTACCTCCTCTCTCTAGACTCTTATCCTCCTCTCTCTAGACTATTAACCCCCTCTCTAAACTTTTAACCTCCTCTCTCTGGACTATTAACCTCCTCTCTCTAAACTATGGACCTCCTCTCTCTAAACTATAGACCTCCTCTCTCTAAGCTATTGCCCTCTCTAATCTGAAACCTCCTTTCTCTAGACTATTACCCTCCCTAAACTTTTAGCCTCCTCTCTCTAGACTTGTAACCTCCCCTCTCTAAACTATTAACCTCCTCTCTCTAAACTATTAACCTCCTCTCTCTAGGCTATTAGCCTCCTCTCTCTAAACTATTAGCCTCCTCTCTCTAGGCTATTGTCCTCCCTCTCTAAACTGTTAGCCCCTCTCTCTAGACTATTAACCTCCTCTCTCTAAACTATTAACCTCCTCTCTCTAGACTATTAGCCTCCTCTCTCTAGAGCTATTGGCCTCCTCTCTCTGGACTTTTACCTCCTCTCTCTAGCTATTTGCCTCCTCTCTCTGGACTTTTAACCTCCTCTCTCTAAACTGTTATTCTCCTCTCTCTAGACTATTAGCCTCCTCTCTCTAGACTATTATCCTCTCTCTAAACTTTTATCCTCCTCTCTCTAGACTATTGTCCTCCTCTCTCTAGAGCTGTTAACCTCTCTCTGGGCTGTTGGACCTCCTCTCTCTGGACTGTTCCCTCCTCTCTAGACTATTAACCTCCTCTCTCTAGACTATTAGCCTCCTCTCTCTAAGCTGTTAGCCCTCTCTCTAAACTATTAACCTCCTCTCTCTAGACTGTTAGCCTCCTCTCTCTAAACTATTAGCCTCCTCTCTCTGGACTATTAACCTCCTCTCTCTAAACTATTCCCTCTCTCTAAACTGTTAACCTCCTCTCTCTAGACTATTACCTCCTCTCTCTAAACTATTGACCTCCTCTCTCTAGACTATTGGCCTCCTCTCTCTAGACTATTAACCTCCTCTCTAAACTATGCCCTCTCTAGACTATTAGCCTCCTCTCTCTAGACTGTTAGCCTCTCTCTAGACTATAGCCTCCTCTCTCTAGACTGTTGGCCTCTCTCTAGACTATTGACCCTCTCTCTAGACTATTAGTCTCCTCTCTCTAGACTATTTCCACCTCTCTCTAGACTATTAACCCCTCTCTCTAAACTTTTAACCTCCTCTCTCTAGACTATTATCCTCCTCTCTCTAGACTATTAGCTCCCCTCTCTCTAAACTTTTAGCTCCTCTCTCTAGACTGTTAACCTCCTCTCTCTAGCCTAGACCTCCTCTCTCTAGACTTTGGACCTCCTCTCTCTAGGCTTTTACCCTCTCTAATCTATGGACCTCCTTCTCTCTAGACTGTTGCCCTCCTAGACTTTTAGCCTCCTCTCTCTAGGCTTTACCTCCTCTCTCTAGACTCTTAGCCTCCTCTCTCTAGGCTGTTAACCTCTCTCTCTCTAGACTGTTGGCCTCCTCTCTCTAGACTTTTACCTCCTCTCTCTAGACTGTTAGCCTCCTCTCTCTAGATTTAGCCTCTCTCTCTAGACTTTAGCCTCCTCTCTCTAGACTATTAGCCTCCTCTCTCTAGGCTATTGCCTCCTCTCTCTAGACTGTTGCCTCCTCTCCTAGCTGTCTCTCTCTCTAACTTAGCCCCTCTCTCTAGACTGTTAACCTCCTCTCTCTAGCTATTGCTCCTCTCTCTAGACTGTACCTCCTCTCTCAAACTATTCTCTCTCTCTAGGCTTTCCTCCTCTCTCTAGATGTTAGTCTCCTCTCTCTAGACTATTGCCTCCTCTCTCTAGACTTGCCCCTCTCTGCTGTTAGCCTCTCTCTCTAGGCTGTTGGCCTCTTCTGACTGTTGCCCTCTCTCTAGACTATTAGCCTCCTCTCTCTAGAGCTGTTAACCTCCTCTCTCTAAACTATTAGCCTCCTCTCTCTGGCTTTTGCCTCCTCTCTCTAGACTATTAGCCTCCTCTCTCGGACTATTAGCGCTCTCTCTCTAACTGTTTCCTCCTCTCTCTAGGTGTTGCTCTCTCTGGACTTGCTCTCTCTCGACTGTTGCCTCTCTCTCTAGACTATTAGCCTCCTCTCTGAGCTGTTGCCTCCTCTTCTAGGCTGTGTCTCTCTAAGCTATTAGCCTCTCTCCGCTTTGGCCTCCTCTCTCTAGCTGTTAGCCTCTCTCTGGAGCTATTAACCTCTCTAGACTGTTGCCCTCTCTAGGCTTTAGTCTCACTCTCTCTAGACTGTTAGCCTCCTAGGCTGTTGCCCTCTCTAGACTGTTAATCTCTCTCTCTAGACTTTTAGCCCTCTCTCTAGACTATTTACCACCTCTCTCTAGACTGTTACCCCCTCTCTCTAGGCTTGTAACCTCCTCTCTCTAGACTATTGTCCTCCTCTCTCTAGACTATTAGCCCCCTCTCTCTAGGCTTTTAGCCTCCTCTCTCTGGACTATTACCTCCTCTCTCTAAACTATGGACCTCCTCTCTCTAAGCTGTTGACCTTCTCTCTCTGAGCTTTTACCCTCTCTAATCTGGACCTCCTTTCTCTGGACTGTTGGCCCTCTCTAAACTTTTAGCCTCCTCTCTCTGACTTTTAGCCTCCCTCTCTCGACTATTTGCCTCCTCTCTCTAGACTATTGGCCTCCTCTCTCTAGGCTGTTTGCCTCCTCTCTCTAGGACTGTTAGCCTCCCTCTCTAGGCTATTAGTCTCCTCTCTCTAGGCTATTAGCCTCTCTCTCTGGACTGTTAACCTCTCTCTCTAGACTGTTAGCCTCCTCTCTCTAGGCTATTGGCCTCCTCTCTCTGAGCTATTAGCCCTCTCTCTGCTTGCCCTCTCTAGACTATTTCCTCCCTCTCTACTGCCTCCTCTCTCTAAACTGTTGGCCTCACTCTCTCTGGCTTTCCCTCTCTAGTCTGTTGGCCTCCTCTCTCTGCTGGCCCTCTCTTTCTAGCCCTCTCTCTAGACTATTACCCCTCTCTCTGGACTGTTAGTCTCCTCTCTCTAGACTTTAGCCTCTCTCTCTAGGCTGTTAGCCTCCTCTCTCTAGACTGTTAGCTCTCTCCTAGACTATTGGCCCCTCTCTCTAGACTGTTGCCTCTCTCTCTAGGCTGTTCTCCTTTCTCTAGCTATTACTCCTCTCTCTCTCTCTCAGTCTGGACCTCCTCTCTCTAGACTATTAGCCTCCTCTCTTAGCTGTTTGCCTCTCTCTGCTATTCCTCCTCTCTCTAACTATTGCCTCCTCTCTCTCTAGAGCTATTAACCTCTCTCTGGACTTTTGGCCTCCTCTCTCGGACTGTTTCCACCTCTCTCTGGACTATTAGCCCCTCTCTCTAAGCTTTTTGGCCTCCTCTCTCTGGACTGTTCTCCTCCTCTCTCAGACTATTAGCCCTCTCTCTAAGCTTTTAGCCTCCTCTCTCTAGACTATTGTCCTCCTCTCTCTAAACTGGACCTCCTCTCTCTAAACTATTGACCTCCTCTCTAAGCTATTGCCCTCTCTAATCTGTGGACCTCCTCTCTCTGGACTATTGCCCTCCTCTCTGGACTTTTACCCCTCTCTAGGCTTTGGGCCTCCTCTCTCTAGACTATTAGCCCTCTCTCTAGACTATTAGCCTCTCTCTCTGACTGTTGCCCCTCTCTCTAGACTGTTAGCCTCCTCTCTCTACTCCCTCTCTAGTCTATTGGCCTCCTCTCTCTAGAGCTGTTAGCCTCTCTCTCTCTCTCTCTGGACTATTGCCTCCTCTCTCTAGGCTGTTGGCCTCTCTCTAAGCTGTTGGCCTCCTCTCTCTGGGCTGTTAGCCTCCTCTCTCTAGGCTATTGGCCTCCCTCTCTAGACTTTTGGTCTCCTCTCTCTAGACTATTAGCCTCCTCTCTCTGGAGCTATTAGCCTCCTCTCTGGACTGTTAACCTCCTCTCTCTGGACTGTTTGCCTCCCTCTCTAGACTGTTAGCCCTCTCTCTAAACTATTAGCCTTCTCTCTCTAGACTATTAGCCTCCTCTCTCTAGACTATTAACCTCCCTCTCTAAACTATTGGTCTCCTCTCTCTGGACTTGTAGCCTCCCTCTCTAGGCTGTTGCCTCCTCTCTCTGAACTGTTACCTCCTCTCTCTAGGCTGTTAATCTCCTCTCTCTAGACTATTAGCCTCCTCTCTCTGGACTGTTAGCCCCTCTCTGCTATTTGCCCCTCTCTCTAGACTATTAGCCTCCTCTCTCTAAACTGTTAGCCTCTCTCTAGACTGTTGGCCTCCTCTCTCTCGAGCTTTTGCCTCTCTCTCTAGGCTTTTGGCCTCCTCTCTCTGGACTGTTGGCCCCCTCTCTGGACTATTCCTCTCTCTCTAGACTGTTGGCCTCCTCTCTCTGGAGCTGTTGCCCTCTCTAGACTTAGCCCCTCTCTCTAGACTGTTGGCCTCCTCTCTAGGCTGTTAGCCTCTCTCTAGGCTATTAGCCTCTCTCTCTAGGCTATTAATCTCCTCTCTCTAGACTATTGGCTCTCGCTCCTCTCTCTAGGCTATTGGCTCTCTCTCTGGACTTGTGCCCCTCTCTCTGGACTATTTGCCACCTCTCTCTGGACTATTAGCCCCTCTCTCTAGACTTGTAGCCTCCTCTCTCTGGACTGTTGCCTCCCTCTCTGGACTGTTTTCTCTCTCTAGACTTTAGCCTCCTCTCTCTAGACTGTTAGCCTCCTCTCTCTAAACTGTGACCTCCTCTCTCTAGACTGTTGACCTCCTCTCTCTAGGCTGTTGCCTCTCTGGTCTGTGGCCTCCTTTCTCTGGGCTGTTGCCCTCCTAGGCTTTTGGCCTCCTCTCTCTGGACTTGTCCTCTCTGGCTATTAGCCTCCTCTCTCTGGGCTGTTACCTCCTCTCTCTAGGCTGTTGCCTCCTCTCTCTAGGCTGTTGCCCTCCTCTCTCTAGACTGTTAGCCTCTTCTCTGGACTGTTAGCCTCCTCTCTCTAGACTGTTAACCTCCTCTCTCTAGACTGTTTTCCTCCTCTCTCTAGACTATTAGCCTCCTCTCTCTAGACTTTTAGCCTCCTCTCTCTAGACTTTGCCTCCCTCTCTAGACTGTTGCCCTCTCTCTGGACTATTAGCCTCCTCTCTCTAGACTATTAACCTCCTCTCTCTAGACTATTGCCCTCCTCTCTCTAAACTATTAGCCTCCTCTCTCTAAACTGTTAACCTCCTCTCTCTAAACTATTGCCTCCTCTCTCTAGACTATTAGCCTCCTCTCTCTAAACTATTTGCCTCCTCTCTCTAGGCTGTGTGCCTCCTCTCTCTAAACTATTCCTCCTCTCTGGACTGTTACCCTCTCTACTTGGCCTCCTCTCTCTAGGCTGTTAACCTCCTCTCTAGGCTATTGGCCCCTCTCTCTAAACTGTAACCTCCTCTCTCTAGACTATTAGCCTCCTCTCTAAACTCTGCCCTCTCTCTGTCTATTGCTCCTCTCTCTAGACTGTTTGCCTCTCTATTCTATTGGCCTCTCTCTGGACTATTGCCTCTCGACTTTGGCCCTCTCTCTAGACTATTAGTCTCCTCTCTCTAGACTATTTGCCACCTCTCTCTGGACTATTGGCCTCCTCTCTCTAAACTTTTAACCTCCTCTCTCTAGACTATTGTCCTCCTCTCTCTGGACTATTAGCCCCCTCTCTCTAAACTTTTTGCTCCTCTCTCTGGACTATTAACCTCCTCTCTAGGCTGTGAACCTCCTCTCTCTAGACTATGGACCTCCTCTCTCTAGGCTTTTTCCCTCTCTAATCTGTGGACCTCCTTTCTCTAGACTGTTGCCCTCCCTAGACTTTTAGCCTCCTCTCTCTAGACTATTAGCCTCTCTCTAAGCTATTGCCTTCTCTCTCTAGACTATTAGCCTCCTCTCTCTAGGCTATTGACCTCCTCTCTCTAAGCTATTAGTCTCCTCTCTCTGGACTTTTAGCCTCCCTCTCTAGACTTTTGGCCCCTCTCTCTGGACTATTGGCCTCCTCTCTCTAGGCTATTAGCCTCCTCTCTCTAAACTATTAGCCTCCTCTCTCTAGGCTATTGACCTCCTCTCTCTAGACTGTGGCCTCCTCTCTCTAGGCTTTTGCCCTCTCTAAGCTTGACCTCCTTTCTCTAGACTGTTGCCTCCTAGACTTTTGGCCTCCTCTCTCTAGACTTTTGGCCTCCCTCTCTAGACTATTGTTCTCCTCTCTCTAGACTATTAGCCTCCTCTCTCTAAACTATTAGGCTCCTCTCTCTAGACTTTTAGCCTCCTCTCTCTAGACTGTTACCCTCTCTCTCTGGACTATTAGCCCCTCTCTCTAGACTATTAACCTCCTCTCTCTAGACTGTTAGCCTCCTCTCTCTAGACTTTTTGCCTCCTCTCTCTGGACTATTAACCTCCTCTCTCTAGACTATTAGCCTCCTCTCTCTAGACTTGTTGCCTCCTCTCTCTAGACTATTAGCCTCCTCTCTGGGCTGTTGGTCTCCTCTCTCTAGACTTTTAGTCCCTCTCTAAACTATTAGCCCCTCTCTCTAGGCTATTAGTCTCCTCTCTCTAAACTTTTAGCCTCTCTAAACTATTAACCCCCTCTCTCTAGACTATTAATCTCCTCTCTCTAGACTTGTGGCCCCTCTCTCTGGACTGTTGCCACCCTCTCTCTGGACTATTAGCCCCTCTCTGGACTTTTGGCCCTCTCTCTGGACTGTTGGCTTCTCTGGACTGTTGGCCCCTCTCTCTAGGCTGTTGCCTCCTCTCTCTAGACTGTTAACCTCCTCTCTCTAAGCTGTTGGCCTCCTCTCTAAACTGTTAGCCTCTCTCTCTAGGCTGTTGGCTCCTCTCTCTAGACTGTTAGCTCCTTCTCTAGACTGTTAACCCCTCTCTCTGGACTTTTGACCTCCTCTCTCTAGACTTGTAGCCCTCCTCTCTGGACTGTTTGCCTCCTCTCTCTGGACTATTAGCCTCCTCTCTCTAAACTTTTAACCCCTCTCTCTGGACTTTTGCCTCCCTCTCTAGACTTTTAGCCTCCTCTCTCTAGACTTTTAACCTCCTCTCTCTAAACTATTAGCCTCCTCTCTCTAGACTGTTAACCTCCTCTCTCTAAACTATTAACCCCTCTCTCTAGACTATTAACCTCTCTCTCTAGACTATTAACCTCCTCTCTCTGGACTATTAGCCTCCTCTCTCTAATCTTTTGGCCTCCTCTCTCTGGAGCTTTTTTCCTCCTCTCTCTAGACTATTAGCCCCTCTCTCTAAGCTTTTTACCTCCTCTCTCTAGACTATTAACCTCCTCTCTCTAGGCTGCGACCTCCTCTCTCTAAACTGTGAGACCTCCTCTCTCTAAACTTTTGCCCCTCTCTAATCTGGGAACCTCCATTCTCTGGACTGTTACCCTGCCTAGACTTTTAGGCCTCCTCTCTCTGGACTTGTAGCCTCCTCTCTCTAGGCTATTAACCTCCTCTCTCTAGACTATTAACCTCCTCTCTCTAAGCTATTAGTCTCCTCTCTCTAGACTATTAGCCTCCTCTCTCAAGACTATTAGCCTCCTCTCTCTGGACTTGTAGCCTCCCCTCTCTAGGCTGTTGCCCCCTCTCTCTAGACTGTTAGCCTCCTCTCTCTAAGCTATTAGTCTCACTCTCTCTAAACTATTAGCCTCCTCTCTCTGGACTATTCGCCTCCTCTCTGGGCTATTGGCCCCTCTCTCTAGACTATTAGTTTCTCTCTCTAAGCTGTTGCCTAGCTTCCCTCTCTCGGCTATTGGTCTCCTCTCTCTGGCTTTAGCCTTCTCTCTCTGGACTGTTGGTCTCCTCTCTCTGGACTTTTGCCCTCTCTGCTGTTGGCCTCTCTCTGGGCTGTTGCTCCTCTGGGCTGTTGGCCCTCTCTCTGGGCTAGTTGCTCCCTCTCTAGGCTGTTGGCCCCTCTCTCCCCTCTCTCGAGCTGTTGGCCTCTCTGGGCTGTTGCCTCTCTCTAGGCTATTAGTCTCCTCTCTCTAGGCTATTAGGCTCTCTAGGCTGTTAGCCCCTCTCTCTAAGCTGTTAATCTCCTCTCTCTGGACTTGTAGCCCCTCTCTCTAGACTATTTACCACCTCTCTCTAGACTATTAGCCCCCTCTCTCTAAACTTGTAAGCTCCTCTCTCTAGACTATTGTCCTCCTCTCTCTGGACTATTGCTCCCGCTCTCTAAACGTTTAACCTCCTCTCTCTAGACTATTAACCTCCTCTCTCTAAACTAGGAGCCTCCTCTCTCTAAACTGCGGACCTCCTCTCTCTAAACTATTACCCTCTCTAATCTGTGAATCTCCTTTCTCTGGACTGTTGCCACTCCCTAGACTTTTTGCCTCCTCTCTCTGGACTTGTAACCTCCCTCTCTAGGCTGTTAACCTCCTCTCTCTAGACTATTAACCTCCTCTCTCTAGGCTGTTAGCCCCTCTCTCTCGGCTATTAACCTCCTTTCTCTAAACTGTTAGCCCCCTCTCTCTAAACTATTAACCTTCTCTCTCAAGACTATTAACCTCCTCTCTCTAGACTATTAACCTCCTCTCTCTAAAGCTGTTGGTCTCCTCTCTCTAGACTTGTAGCCTCCCTCTCTAGACTATTAGCCCCTCTCTCTAAAGCTGTTAACCTCCTCTCTCTGGACTGTTAGCCTCTCTAGAGCTATTAACCCTCTCTCTAGAGCTATTAATTTCCTCTCTCTAGACTATTAGCCTCTCTTAACTGTTGCCCCTCTCTCTGGACTATTAGCCTCCTCTCTCTAAGCTATTTGCCCCTCTCTAGGCTATTGGCCCCTCTCTCTAGGTTATTAGCCTCTCTAAACTATTAGCCCTCTCTCTAAGGCTATTGTGCTCCTCTCTCTAGGCTTGGACCTCCTCTCTCTAAACTGCGGACCTCCTCTTTTAAGCTGTTGCCCTCTCTAATCTGGGACCTCCTCTCTCTAGACTATTAACCTCCTCTCTTAGCTGTTCCCTCTCTAATCTGGACCTCCTCTCTCTAAACTATTACTGCCTCTCTAGACTATTAGCCCCCTCTCTCTAAACTATTAGTCTCCTCTCTCTGGACTTGTAGCCCCTCTCTCTAGACTATTTACCACCTCTCTCTAGACTATTAACCCCTCTCTCTAAACTTTTAACCTCCTCTCTCTGGACTATTGTCCTCCTCTCTCTGGACTATTAGCCCCCTCTCTCTAAACATTTAACCTCCTCTCTCTGGACTATTATCCTCCTCTCTCTAAACTGTGGACCTCCTCTCTCTAAACTGGAGACCTCCTTTCTAAACTGTTGCCCTCTCTAATCTGGACCTCCTCTCTCTAGACTATTGACTTCCTCTCTTAACTGTTGCCCTCTCTAATCTGCGGACACTCCTCTCTCTAGGGCTATTGGCCCCTCTCTAGACTATTGGCCCCTCTCTCTAGGCTGTGGACCCTTCTCTCTAAGCTATTGGCCCCTCTCTGGGCTGCTGCCCTCTCTAGTCTATTGGCCTCCTCTCTCTAGAGCTATTGGCCTCTCTAGAGCTATTGGCCCCTCTCTCTAGACTGTTAGTCTCCTCTCTCTAGAGCTATTAGCCTCTCTAGACTATTGGCCCCTCTCTCTAGGCTATTAATCTCCTCTCTCTAGACTATTAACCTCTCTAGACTATTAATCTCCTCTCTCTAGACTATTTACCACCTCTCTCTGGACTATTCGCCCTCTCTCTAAGCTTTTAGCCTCCTCTCTCTAGACTATTGTCCTCCTCTCTCTGGACTATTAGCCCCCTCTCTCTAAACTTTTAACTCCTCTCTCTAGACTATTAACCTCCTCTCTAAAGCTGTGAGACCTCCTCTCTCTAGGCTATGGACCTCCTCTCTCTAAACTTTTGCCCTCTCTAATCTTGGACCTCCTTTCTCTGGACTATTGCCTCTCCTAAACTTTTTGCCTCCTCTCTCTAGGCTATTGGCCCCCTCTCTCTAAGCTATTAGCCTTCTCTCACGGACTATTAGCCTCCTCTCTCTGGACTATTAGCCTCCTCTCTCTAGGCTGTTGGTCTCCTCTCTCTGGACTTGTAGCCTCCCTCTCTAGACTATTAGCCCCCTCTCTCTAGACTATTAGCCTCCTCTCTCTAGGCTGTTAGTCTCCTCTCTCTAGACTATTGGCCTCCTCTCTCTAAACTGTGGACCTCCTCTCTCTAGACTTGGACCTCCTCTCTCTAAGCTTTTGCCCTCTCTAATCTGCGGACCTCCTTTCTCTGGACTGTTGCCCTCCCTAAACTTTTGGCCTCCTCTCTCTGGACTTGTAGCCTCCCTCTCTAGGCTATTGCGTCCTCTCTCTAGGCTATTAGCCTCCTCTCTCTAGACTGTTAGTCTCCTCTCTCTAGACTATTAGCCTCCTCTCTCTAGACTATTAGCCTCCTCTCTCTAGACTATTAGCCCTCTCTCTAGACTGTTAGCCTCCTCTCTCTACTGTTGGCCCCTCTCTCTAAGCTATTAGCCTTCTCTCTCAAGACTATTAGCCTCCTCTCTCTGGACTATTAACCTCCTCTCTCTAAGCTGTTGGTCTCCTCTCTCTGGACTTGTAGCCTCCCTCTCTAGACTGTTAACCCCTCTCTCTAAACTGTTAGCCCCTCTCTCTAAACTATTAATCTCCTCTCTCTAGACTGTTAGCCTCCTCTCTCTGGACTATTGCCCCCTCTCTAGACTTTCCCCTCTCTCTAGGCTGTTGTTCCTCTCTCTAGACTATTAACCCTCTAGGCTTTCCCCTCTCTCTGGACTTTTACCTCTCTCTAGACTTTGCCTCTCTCTGACTATTATCTCTCTGGGCTATTGGCCCCTCTCTAGGCTGTTGCTTCTCAAACTATTGGCCCCTCTCTAGACTGGTGGCCTCCTCTCTCTAGGCTGTTAGCCCCTCTCTCTAGACGATTAGCCTCTCTAGACTATTGGCCCCCTCTCTCTAAACTGTTAGTCTCCTCTCTCTAAGCTGTTAAGGCTCTCTAAACTATTAGCCCCCTCTCTCTAGAGCTATTAATCTCCTCTCTCTAGACTTGTAGCCCTCTCTCTCTGGACTATTTACCACACTCTCTCTAGACTATTAGCCCCCTCTCTCTAAACTTGTAACCTCCTCTCTCTGGACTTGTAGCCTCCCTCTCTAGACTATTAGCCTCCTCTCTCTAAGCTGTTAACCTCCTCTCTCTAGACTATTAGCCCCTCTCTCTGGACTGTTAACCTCCTCTCTCTAAGCTGTTAGCCCCCTCTCTCTAAGCTTTTAACCTTCTCTCTCAAGACTATTAACCTCCTCTCTCTGGACCATTAACCTCCTCTCTCTAGGCTATTGGTCTCCTCTCTCTGGACTTGTAGCCTCCCCTCTCTAAACTATTAACCCCCTCTCTCTAAACTATTAGCCTCCTCTCTCTAGACTGTTGCCTCTCTAGACTATTGACCCCTCTCTCTAGGCTGTTAGTCTCCTCTCTCTAAACTATTAGCCTCTCTAGAGCTGTTAGCCCCTCTCTCTAGACTATTAGTCTCCTCTCTCTAGACTATTAGCCTCTCTCTAGACTTTTAGTCTCCTCTCTCTGGACTGTTTGCCACCTCTCTCTAGACTATTAGCCCTCTCTCTAAACTTTTAGCTCCTCTCTCTAGACTATTAACCTCCTCTCTCTAAGACTATGGACCTCCTCTCTCTAGACTGTGGACCTCCTCTCTCTAAACTTTTACCCTCTCTAATCTGCGGACCTCCTTTCTCTGGACTGTTGCCCTCCTAAACTTTTACCTCCTCTCTCTAGACTTTTAGCCTCTCTCTCCTCTCCGACTGTTGCCTCCTCTCTCTGGACTATTAACCTCCTCTCTCTAAACTGTTGCTGCCTCCCTCTCTAAACTATTGCCCCTCTCTCTGGGCTGTTAGCCTCCTCTCTCTAGGCTGTTAGTCTCCTCTCTCTAGACTATTAGCCTCCTCTCTCTAGGCTGCGGCCTCCCTCTCTAGACTGTTGTCCTCTCTCTAGGCTATTAGCCTCCTCTCTCTAGACTATTAGTCTCCTCTCTCTAGACTATTTGCCTCCTCTCTCTGGACTATTGGCCCCTCTCTAAGCTATTGGCCCCTCTCTCTAGACTATTAGTTCCTCTCTCTAGGCTATTAGCCTCTCTAGAGCTGTTGGCTCCCTCTCTCTAAGCTGTTAATCTCCTCTCTCTGGACTTGTAGCCTTCTCTCTCTGGACTGTTGTCCTCCTCTCTCTGGACTATTGGCCCCCTCTCTAGGGCTGTTAGCCTCTCTCTCTAGGCTGTTGACTTCTCTAAGCTGTTGGCCCCTCTCTCTAGGGCTGGTGACCTCCTCTCTCTAGGCTGTTGGCCCCTCTCTCTAGACTATTAGCCTCTCTAGGCTATTAGCCCCTCTCTCTAGGCTATTAGTCTCCTCTCTCTAAACTATTATCTCCTCTCTCTGGACTTGTAGCCCCCTCTCTCTGGACTATTTACCACCTCTCTCTGGACTATTAGCCCCTCTCTCTAAACTTGGAAACTCCTCTCTCTAGACTATTGGCCTCCTCTCTCTAGACTGTTACCCCGCTCTCTAAACGTTTAGCCTCCTCTCTCTAGACTATTAACCTCCTCTCTCTAAACTGTGGACCTCCTCTCTCTAAGCTGGGACCTCCTCTCTCTAAGCTGTTACCCTCTCTAATCTGTAGATCTCCTTTCTCTGGACTATTGCCCTCCTAAACTTTTAGCCTCCTCTCTCTGGACTTGTAGCCTCCCTCTCTAAACTATTAACCTCCTCTCTCTAGGCTATTAACCTCCTCTCTCTAGACTATTAGCCCCCTCTCTCTCGAGCTATTAGCCTCCTTTCTCTAAGCTATTAGCCCCTCTCTCTAAGCTGTTAACCTTCTCTCTCAAGACTATTAACCTCCTCTCTCTAGACTATTAACCTCCTCTCTCTAAACTATTAGTCTCCTCTCTCTGGACTTGTAACCTCCCCTCTCTAAACTATTAACCCCTCTCTCTAAACTATTAGCCTCCTCTCTCTGGACTATTAACCTCTCTAGACTATTAGCCCTCTCTCTAGACTATTAATTTCCTCTCTCTAGACTGTTAACCTCTCTTAGCTGTTAACCCCTCTCTCTGGACTGTTAGCCTCCTCTCTCTAGGCTGTTGCCCCTCTCTGGACTTTTAGCCTCTCTCTAAATTTTTAGCCTCTCTAGGCTGTTAGCCCCTCTCTCTAAACTATTGTGCTCCTCTCTCTAAACTGTGGACCTCCTCTCTCTAGGCTATGGACCTCCTCTTTGAGGCTATTGCCCTCTCTAATCTGGGACCTCCTCTCTCTAGGCTATTAGCCTCCTCTCTTGGCTGTTGCCCTCTCTAATCTGTGGACCTCCTCTCTCTAGGCTATTGCCTCTCTAGGCTGTTAGCCCCCTCTCTCTAGGCTATTAATCTCCTCTCTCTAGACTTGTAGCCCCCTCTCTCTAGACTATTTACCACCTCTCTCTGGACTATTAGCCCCTCTCTCTAAACTTTTAGCCTCCTCTCTCTAGACTATTATCCTCCTCTCTCTGGACTATTAACCCCCTCTCTCTAAACATTTTAACCTCCTCTCTCTGGACTATTGTCCTCCTCTCTCTAGACTGTGGACCTCCTCTCTCTAGACTCTGGACCTCCTTTCTAAGCTGTTGCCCTCTCTAATCTGTGGGACCTCCTCTCTCTAGACTGTTTCTTCCTCTCTTAGCTGTTGCCCTCTCTAGTCTGTGGACCTCCTCTCTCTAAGCTATTAGCCCCCTCTCTAGGCTATTAGCCCCCTCTCTCTAGACTGTGGACCCTTCTCTCTAAGCTGTTGGCCCCTCTCTAAGCTACTACCCTCTCTAATCTATTTACCTCCTCTCTCTAGAGCTATTAACCTCTCTAAAGCTATTGGCCCCTCTCTCTAAACTATTAGTCTCCTCTCTCTAGGCTATTAGCCTCTCTGGGCTGTTGACCCCCTCTCTCTAGGCTATTAATCTCCTCTCTCTAGGCTATTAACCTCTCTAAACTATTAATCTCCTCTCTCTAGACTATTTACCACCTCTCTCTGGACTATTCGCCCTCTCTCTAAACTTTTAACCTCCTCTCTCTAGACTATTGTCCTCCTCTCTCTGGACTATTAACCCCCTCTCTCTAAACTTTTAACTCCTCTCTCTAGACTATTAACCTCCTCTCTAAACTATGGACCTCCTCTCTCTAAACTGTGAACCTCCTCTCTCTAAACTTTTGCCCTCTCTAATCTATGGACCTCCTTTCTCTAGACTATTGCCCTCCCTAAACTTTTGACCTCCTCTCTCTAAGCTATTAGCCCTCTCTCTAAACTATTAACCTTCTCTCCCAAGACTATTAACCTCCTCTCTCTAGACTATTAGCCTCCTCTCTCTAAACTGTTGGTCTCCTCTCTCTAGACTTGTAACCTCCCCTCTCTAGACTATTAGCCCCCTCTCTCTAAACTATTAACCTCCTCTCTCTAAGCTATTAATCTCCTCTCTCTAAACTATTAACCTCCTCTCTCTAAACTGCGAGACCTCCTCTCTCTAAACTGTGGACCTCCTCTCTCTAAACTTTTTCCCTCTCTAATCTATGAGCCTCCTTTCTCTAGACTATTGCCCTCCTAAACTTTTAACCTCCTCTCTCTAGACTTGTAACCTCCCTCTCTAAAGCTATTAGCGTCCTCTCTCTAAGCTATTAACCTCCTCTCTCTAAGCTATTAATCTCCTCTCTCTAAACTATTAACCTCCTCTCTCTAAACTATTAACCTCCTCTCTCTAAACTATTGGCCCCTCTCTCTAGACTATTAACCTCCTCTCTCTAAACTATTAACCCCTCTCTCTAAACTATTAACCTTCTCTCTCAAGACTATTAACCTCCTCTCTCTAGACTATTAACCTCCTCTCTCTAAACTATTGGTCTCCTCTCTCTAGACTTGTAACCTCCCCTCTCTAGACTATTAGCCCCCTCTCTCTAGGCTATTGACCCCCTCTCTCTAAACTATTAATCTCCTCTCTCTAAACTATTAACCTCCTCTCTCTAGACTATTAACCCCCTCTCTAAACTATTAACCCCCTCTCTCTAAACTATTAATTTCCTCTCTCTAAACTATTAACCTCTCTAAACTATTAACCCCTCTCTCTAAACTATTAATCTCCTCTCTCTAGACTTGTAACCTTCTCTCTCTAGACTATTATCCTCCTCTCTCTGGACTATTAACCCCCTCTCTAAACTATTAGCCCCCTCTCTCTAGACTATTAGCTTCTCTAAGCTATTAGCCCCCTCTCTCTAAACTAGTAACCTCCTCTCTCTAGACTATTAACCCCTCTCTCTAAACGATTAGCCTCTCTAAACTATTAACCCCCTCTCTCTAAACTATTAATCTCCTCTCTCTAAACTATTAAGCTCTCTAAACTATTAACCCCTCTCTCTAAACTATTAATCTCCTCTCTCTAGACTTGTAACCCTCTCTCTCTAGACTATTTACCACCTCTCTCTAGACTATTAACCCCCTCTCTCTAAACTTGTAACCTCCTCTCTCTAGACTTGTAACCTCCCCTCTCTAAACTATTAACCTCCTCTCTCTAAACTATTAACCTCCTCTCTCTAAACTATTAACCCCCTCTCTCTAGACTATTAACCTCCTCTCTCTAAACTATTAACCCCCTCTCTCTAAACTATTAACCTTCTCTCTCAAGACTATTAACCTCCTCTCTCTAGACCATTAACCTCCTCTCTCTAAACTATTAGTCTCCTCTCTCTAGACTTGTAACCTCCCCTCTCTAAACTATTAACCCCCCCTCTCTAATCTATTAACCTCCTCTCTCTAAACTATTAACCTCTCTAAACTATTAACCCCCTCTCTCTAAACTATTAATCTCCTCTCTCTAAACTATTAACCTCTCTAAACTATTAACCCCTCTCTCTAAACTATTAACCTCCTCTCTCTAAACTATTAACCTCTCTAAACTATTAATCTCCTCTCTCTAGACTATTTACCACCTCTCTCTAGACTATTAACGCCCTCTCTCTAAACTTTTAACTCCTCTCTCTAGACTATTAACCTCCTCTCTAAACTATGAACCTCCTCTCTCTAAACTATGAACCTCCTCTCTCTAAACTTTTACCCTCTCTAATCTATGAACCTCCTTTCTCTAGACTATTACCCTCCCTAAACTTTTAACCTCCTCTCTCTAAACTATTAACCCCCTCTCTCTAAACTATTAACCTTCTCTCACAAGACTATTAACCTCCTCTCTCTAGACTATTAACCTCCTCTCTCTAAACTGTTAGTCTCCTCTCTCTAGACTTGTAACCTCCCCTCTCTAAACTATTAACCCCCTCTCTCTAAACTATTAACCTCCTCTCTCTAAACTATTAATCTCCTCTCTCTAAACTATTAACCTCCTCTCTCTAAACTATGAACCTCCTCTCTCTAAACTATGAACCTCCTCTCTCTAAACTTTTACCCTCTCTAATCTATGAACCTCCTTTCTCTAGACTATTACCCTCCCTAAACTTTTAACCTCCTCTCTCTAGACTTGTAACCTCCCCTCTCTAAACTATTAACGTCCTCTCTCTAAACTATTAACCTCCTCTCTCTAAACTATTAATCTCCTCTCTCTAAACTATTAACCTCCTCTCTCTAAACTATTAACCTCCTCTCTCTAAACTATTAACCCCCTCTCTCTAGACTATTAACCTCCTCTCTCTAAACTATTAACCCCCTCTCTCTAAACTATTAACCTTCTCTCTCAAGACTATTAACCTCCTCTCTCTAGACTATTAACCTCCTCTCTCTAAACTATTAGTCTCCTCTCTCTAGACTTGTAACCTCCCCTCTCTAAACTATTAACCCCCTCTCTCTAAACTATTAACCCCCTCTCTCTAAACTATTAATCTCCTCTCTCTAAACTATTAACCTCCTCTCTCTAGACTATTAACCCCCTCTCTAAACTATTAACCCCCTCTCTCTAAACTATTAATTCCTCTCTCTAAACTATTAACCTCTCTAAACTATTAACCCCCTCTCTCTAAACTATTAATCTCCTCTCTCTAGACTTGTAACCTTCTCTCTCTAGACTATTATCCTCCTCTCTCTAGACTATTAACCCCCTCTCTAAACTATTAACCCCCTCTCTCTAAACTATTAACTTCTCTAAACTATTAACCCCCTCTCTCTAAACTAGTAACCTCCTCTCTCTAAACTATTAACCCCCTCTCTCTAAACGATTAACCTCTCTAAACTATTAACCCCCTCTCTCTAAACTATTAATCTCCTCTCTCTAAACTATTAAGCTCTCTAAACTATTAACCCCCTCTCTCTAAACTATTAATCTCCTCTCTCTAGACTTGTAACCCTCTCTCTCTAGACTATTTACCACCTCTCTCTAGACTATTAACCCCCTCTCTCTAAACTTGTAACCTCCTCTCTCTAGACTTGTAACCTCCCCTCTCTAAACTATTAACCTCCTCTCTCTAAACTATTAACCTCCTCTCTCTAAACTATTAACCCCCTCTCTCTAGACTATTAACCTCCTCTCTCTAAACTATTAACCCCCTCTCTCTAAACTATTAACCTTCTCTCTCAAGACTATTAACCTCCTCTCTCTAGACCATTAACCTCCTCTCTCTAAACTATTAGTCTCCTCTCTCTAGACTTGTAACCTCCCCTCTCTAAACTATTAACCCCCTCTCTCTAAACTATTAACCTCCTCTCTCTAGACTATTAACCTCTCTAAACTATTAACCCTCTCTCTAAACTATTAATTCCTCTCTCTAAACTATTAACCTCTCTTAACTATTAACCCCCTCTCTCTAGACTATTAATCTCCTCTCTCTAAACTATTAACCCCCTCTCTAAACTATTAACCCCCTCTCTCTAAACTATTAACCTCTCTAAACTATTAACCCCCTCTCTCTAAACTATTATGCTCCTCTCTCTAAACTATGAACCTCCTCTCTCTAAACTATGAACCTCCTCTTTAAACTATTACCCTCTCTAATCTATGAACCTCCTCTCTCTAAAATATTAACCTCCTCTCTTAACTATTACCCTCTCTAATCTATGAACCTCCTCTCTCTAAACTATTAACCTCTCTAAACTATTAACCACCTCTCTATAAACTATTAATCTCCTCTCTCTAGACTTGTAACCCCCTCTCTCTAGACTATTTACCACCTCTCTCTAGACTATTAACCCCCTCTCTCTAAACTTGTAACCTCCTCTCTCTAGACTATTATCCTCCTCTCTCTAGACTATTAACCCCCTCTCTCTAAACGTTTAACCTCCTCTCTCTAGACTATTATCCTCCTCTCTCTAAACTATGAACCTCCTCTCTCTAAACTATGAACCTCCTCTCTAAACTATTACCCTCTCTAATCTATGAACCTCCTCTCTCTAAACTATTAACCTCCTCTCTTAACTATTACCCTCTCTAATCTATGAACCTCCTCTCTCTAAACTATTAACCCCCTCTCTAAACTATTAACCCCCTCTCTCTAAACTATGAACCCCTTCTCTCTAAACTATTAACCCCCTCTCTAAACTACTACCCTCTCTAATCTATTAACCTCCTCTCTCTAAACTATTAACCTCTCTAAACTATTAACCCCCTCTCTCTAAACTATTAACCTCCTCTCTCTAAACTATTAACCTCTCTAAACTATTAACCCCCTCTCTCTAAACTATTAATCTCCTCTCTCTAGACTATTTACCACCTCTCTCTAGACTATTAACCCCCTCTCTCTAAACTTTTAACCTCCTCTCTCTAGACTATTACCCTCCTCTCTCTAGACTATTAACCCCCTCTCTCTAAACTTTTAACTCCTCTCTCTAGACTATTAACCTCCTCTCTCTAAACTATGAACCTCCTCTCTCTAAACTATGAACCTCCTCTCTCTAAACTTTTACCCTCTCTAATCTATGAACCTCCTTTCTCTAGACTATTACCGTCCCTAAACTTTTAACCTCCTCTCTCTAGACTTGTAACCTCCCCTCTCTAAACTATTAACGTCCTCTCTCTAAACTATTAACCTCCTCTCTCTAAACTATTAATCTCCTCTCTCTAAACTATTAACCTCCTCTCTCTAAACTATTAACCTCCTCTCTCTAAACTATTAACCCCCTCTCTCTAGACTATTAACCTCCTCTCTCTAAACTATTAACCCCTCTCTCTAAACTATTAACCTTCTCTCTCAAGACTATTAACCTCCTCTCTCTAGACTATTAACCTCCTCTCTCTAAACTATTAGTCTCCTCTCTCTAGACTTGTAACCTCCCTCTCTAAACTATTAACCCCTCTCTCTAAACTATTAACCTCCTCTCTCTAAACTATTAATCTCCTCTCTCTAAACTATTAACCTCCTCTCTCTAAACTATTAACCTCCTCTCTCTAAACTATGAACCTCCTCTCTCTAAACTTTTACCCTCTCTAATCTATGAACCTCCTTTCTCTAGACTATTACCCTCCCTAAACTTTTAACCTCCTCTCTCTAGACTTTTAACCTCCCCTCTCTAAACTATTAACCTCCTCTCTCTAAACTATTAACCTCCTCTCTCTAAACTATTAACCTCCTCTCTCTAAACTATTAACCTCCTCTCTCTAAACTATTAACCCCCTCTCTCTGGACTATTAACCTCCTCTCTCTAAACTATTAACCCCCTCTCTCTAAACTATTAACCTTCTCTCTCAAGACTATTAACCTCCTCTCTCTAGACTATTAACCTCCTCTCTCTAAACTATTAGTCTCCTCTCTCTAGACTTGTAACCTCCCCTCTCTAAACTATTAACCCCCTCTCTCTAAACTATTAACCTCCTCTCTCTAAACTATTAATCTCCTCTCTCTAAACTATTAACCTCCTCTCTCTAAACTATGAACCTCCTCTCTCTAAACTATGAACCTCCTCTCTCTAAACTTTTACCCTCTCTAATCTATGAACCTCCTTTCTCTAGACTATTACCCTCCTAAACTTTTAACCTCCTCTCTCTAGACTTTTAACCTCCCCTCTCTAAACTATTAACCTCCTCTCTCTAAACTATTAACCTCCTCTCTCTAAACTATTAACCTCCTCTCTCTAAACTATTAACCTCCTCTCTCTAGACAATTAACCTCCTCTCTCTAAACTATTAACCCCTCTCTCTAAACTATTAACCTTCTCTCTCAAGACTATTAACCTCCTCTCTCTAGACTATTAACCTCCTCTCTCTAAACTATTAGTCTCCTCTCTCTAGACTTGTAACCTCCCCTCTCTAAACTATTAACCCCCTCTCTCTAAACTATTAACCTCCTCTCTCTAAACTATTAATCTCCTCTCTCTAAACTATTAACCTCCTCTCTCTAAACTATGAACCTCCTCTCTCTAAACTATGAACCTCCTCTCTCTAAACTATTAGTCTCCTCTCTCTAGACTTGTAACCTCCCTCTCTAAACTATTAACCCCTCTCTCTAAACTATTAACCCCTCTCTCTAAACTATTAATCTCCTCTCTCTAAACTATTAACCTCCTCTCTCTAGACTATTAACCCCCTCTCTAAACTATTAACCCTCTCTCTAAACTATTAACCTCCTCTCTCTAGACTATTAACCCCTCTCTCTAAACTATTAATCTCCTCTCTCTAGACTTGTAACCTTCTCTCTCTAGACTATTATCCTCCTCTCTCTAGACTATTAACCCCCTCTCTAAACTATTAACCCCTCTCTCTAAACTATTAACCCCTCTCTCTAAACTAGTAACCTCCTCTCTCTAAACTATTAACCCCTCTCTCTAAACGATTAACCTCTCTAAACTATTAACCCCCTCTCTCTAAACTATTAATCTCCTCTCTCTAAACTATTAAGCTCTCTAAACTATTAACCCCCTCTCTCTAAACTATTAATCTCCTCTCTCTAGACTTGTAACCCCCCCTCTCTCTAGACTATTTACCACCTCTCTCTAGACTATTAACCCCCTCTCTCTAAACTTGTAACCTCCTCTCTCTAAACTATGAACCTCCTCTCTCTAAACTATGAACCTCCTCTCTCTAAACTTTTACCCTCTCTAATCTATGAACCTCCTTTCTCTAGACTATTACCCTCCCTAAACTTTTTAACCTCCTCTCTCTAGACTTTTAACCTCCCTCTCTAAACTATTAACCTCCTCTCTCTAAACTATTAACCTCCTCTCTCTAAACTATTAACCTCCTCTCTCTAAACTATTAACCTCCTCTCTCTAAACTATTAACCCCCTCTCTCTAGACTATTAACCTCCTCTCTCTAAACTATTAACCCCTCTCTCTAAACTATTAACCTTCTCTCTCAAGACTATTAACCTCCTCTCTCTAGACTATTAACCTCCTCTCTCTAAACTATTAGTCTCCTCTCTCTAGACTTGTAACCTCCCTCTCTAAACTATTAACCCCCTCTCTCTAAACTATTAACCTCCTCTCTCTAAACTATTAATCTCCTCTCTCTAAACTATTAACCTCCTCTCTCTAAACTATGAACCTCCTCTCTCTAAACTATGAACCTCCTCTCTCTAAACTATTAGTCTCCTCTCTCTAGACTTGTAACCTCCCTCTCTAAACTATTAACCCCTCTCTCTAAACTATTAACCCCTCTCTCTAAACTATTAATCTCCTCTCTCTAAACTATTAACCTCCTCTCTCTAGACTATTAACCCCCTCTCTAAACTATTAACCCCCTCTCTCTAAACTATTAACTCCTCTCTCTAAACTATTAACCTCTCTAAACTATTAACCCTCTCTCTAAACTATTAATCTCCTCTCTCTAGACTTGTAACCTTCTCTCTCTAGACTATTATCCTCCTCTCTCTAGACTATTAACCCCTCTCTAAACTATTAACCCCTCTCTCTAAACTATTAACCTTCTCTAAACTATTAACCCCTCTCTCTAAACTAGTAACCTCCTCTCTCTAAACTATTAACCCTCTCTCTAAACTATTAACTCTCTAAACTATTAACCCCTCTCTCTAAACTATTAACCTCTCTCTAAACTATTAACCCCCCCTTCTCTAAACTATTAACCCCTCTCTCTAAACTAGTAACCTCCCCTCTCTAAACTATTAACCCCTCTCTCTAAACTATTAACCTCCTCTCTCTAGACTTGTAACCTTCTCTCTCTAGACTATTGTCCTCCTCTCTCTAGACTATTAACCCCCTCTCTAAACTATTAACCCCTCTCTCTAAACTATTAACTCTCTCTAAACTATTAACCCCCTCTCTCTAAACTAGTAACCTCCTCTCTCTAAACTATTAACCCCCTCTCTCTAAACGATTAACCTCTCTAAACTATTAACCCCCTCTCTCTAAACTATTAATCTCCTCTCTCTAAACTATTAAGCTCTCTAAACTATTAACCCCCTCTCTCTAAACTATTAATCTCCTCTCTCTAGACTTGTAACCCCCTCTCTCTAGACTATTTACCACCTCTCTCTAGACTATTAACCCCCTCTCTCTAAACTTGTAACCTCCTGTCTCTAAACTATGAACCTCCTCTCTCTAAACTATGAACCTCCTCTCTCTAAACTTTTACCCTCTCTAATCTATGAACCTCCTTTCTCTAGACTATTACCCTCCCTAAACTTTTAACCTCCTCTCTCTAGACTTTTAACCTCCCCTCTCTAAACTATTAACCTCCTCTCTCTAAACTATTAACATCCTCTCTCTAAACTATTAACCTCCTCTCTCTAAACTATTAACCTCCTCTCTCTAAACTATTAACCCCCTCTCTCTAGACTATTAACCTCCTCTCTCTAAACTATTAACCCCCTCTCTCTAAACTATTAACCTTCTCTCTCAAGACTATTAACCTCCTCTCTCTAGACTATTCACCTCCTCTCTCTAAACTATTAGTCTCCTCTCTCTAGACTTGTAACCTCCCCTCTCTAAACTATTAACCTCCTCTCTCTAAACTATTAATCTCCTCTCTCTAAACTATTAACCTCCTCTCTCTAAACTATGAACCTCCTCTCTCTAAACTATGAACCTCCTCTCTCTAAACTATTAGTCTCCTCTCTCTAGACTTGTAACCTCCCCTCTCTAAACTATTAACCCCCTCTCTCTAAACTATTAACCCCCTCTCTCTAAACTATTAATCTCCTCTCTCTAAACTATTAACCTCCTCTCTCTAGACTATTAACCCCCTCTCTAAACTATTAACCCCCTCTCTCTAAACTATTAATTCCTCTCTCTAAACTATTAACCTCTCTAAACTATTAACCCCCTCTCTCTAAACTATTAATCTCCTCTCTCTAGACTTGTAACCTTCTCTCTCTAGACTATTATCCTCCTCTCTCTAGACTATTAACCCCTCTCTAAACTATTACCCCCTCTCTCTAAACTATTAACTTCTCTAAACTATTAACCCCCTCTCTCTAAACTAGTAACCTCCTCTCTCTAAACTATTAACCCCCTCTCTCTAAACGATTAACCTCTCTAAACTATTAACCCCCTCTCTCTAAACTATTAATCTCCTCTCTCTAAACTATTAAGCTCTCTAAACTATTAACCCCCTCTCTCTAAACTATTAATCTCCTCTCTCTAGACTTGTAACCCCCTCTCTCTAGACTATTTACCACCTCTCTCTAGACTATTAACCCCCTCTCTCTAAACTTGTAACCTCCTCTCTCTAGACTATTATCCTCCTCTCTCTAGACTATTAACCCCGCTCTCTAAACGTTTAACCTCCTCTCTCTAGACTATTAACCTCCTCTCTCTAAACTATGAACCTCCTCTCTCTAAACTATGAACCTCCTCTCTCTAAACTATTACCCTCTCTAATCTATGAACCTCCTTTCTCTAGACTATTACCCTCCTAAACTTTTAACCTCCTCTCTCTAGACTTGTAACCTACCCTCTCTAAACTATTTACCTCCTCTCTCTAAACTATTAACCTCCTCTCTCTAAACTATTAACCCCCTCTCTCTAGACTATTAACCTCCTCTCTCTAAACTATTAACCCCCTCTCTCTAAACTATTAACCTTCTCTCTCAAGACTATTAACCTCCTCTCTCTAGACTATTAACCTCCTCTCTCTAAACTATTAGTCTCCTCTCTCTAGACTTGTAACCTCCCCTCTCTAAACTATTAACCCCCTCTCTCTAAACTATTAACCTCCTCTCTCTAAACTATTAATCTCCTCTCTCTAAACTATTAACCTCCTCTCTCTAGACTATTAACCTCTCTAAACTATTATCCCTCTCTCTAAACTATTAACCTCTCTCTAAACTATTAACCTCTCTTAACTATTAACCCCCTCTCTCTAGACTATTAACCTCCTCTCTCTAAACTATTAACCTCCTCTATAAACTATTAACCCCTCTCTCTAAACTATTAACCTCCCTCTCTAAACTATTAACCTCCTCTCTCTAAACTATTATTCTCCTCTCTCTAAACTATTAACCTCCTCTCTCTAAACTATTAACCCCCTCTCTCTAGACTATTAGCCACCTCTCTCTAAACTATTAACCCCTCTCTCTAAACTATTAACCTTCTCTCTCAAGACTATTAACCTCCTCTCTCTAGACTATTAACCTCCTCTCTCTAAACTATTAGTCTCCTCTCTCTAGACTTGTAACCTCCCCTCTCTAAACTATTAACCCCCTCTCTCTAAACTATTAACCTCCTCTCTCGACACTATTAATCTCTCTCTCTCTAAACTATTAACCTCCTCTCTCTAAACTATGAACCTCCTCTCTCTAAACTATGAACCTCCTCTCTCTAAACTTTTACCCTCTCTAATCTATGAACCTCCTTTCTCTAGACTATTACCCTCCCTAAACTTTTAACCTCCTCTCTCTAGACTTTTAACCTCCCTCTCTAAACTATTAACCTCCTCTCTCTAAACTATTAACCTCCTCTCTCTAAACTATTAACCTCCTCTCTCTAAACTATTAACCTCCTCTCTCTAAACTATTAACCCCCTATCTCTAGACTATTAACCTCCTCTCTCTAAACTATTAACCCCCTCTCTCTAAACTATTAACCTTCTCTCTCAAGACTATTAACCTCCTCTCTCTAGACTATTAACCTCCTCTCTCTAAACTATTAGTCTCCTCTCTCTAGACTTGTAACCTCCTCTCTAAACTATTAACCCCGTCTCTCTAAACTATTAACCCCCTCTCTCTAAACTATTAATCTCCTCTCTCTAAACTATTAACCTCCTCTCTCTAGACTATTAACCCCCTCTCTCTAAACTATTAATCTCCTCTCTCTAAACTATTAACCTCTCTAAACTATTAACCCCCTCTCTCTAAACTATTAATCTCCTCTCTCTAGACTTGTAACCTTCTCTCTCTAGACTATTTTCCTCCTCTCTCTAGACTATTAACCCCTCTCTAAACTATTAACCCCTCTCTCTAAACTATTAACTTCTCTAAACTATTAACCCCTCTCTCTAAACTAGTAACCTCCTCTCTCTAAACTATTAACCCCTCTCTCTAAACGATTAACCTCTCTAAACTATTAACCCCCTCTCTCTAAACTATTAATCTCCTCTCTCTAAACTATTAAGCTCTCTAAACTATTAACCCCTCTCTCTAAACTATTAATCTCCTCTCTCTAGACTTGTAACCCCCTCTCTCTAGACTATTTACCACCTCTCTCTAGACTATTAACCCCCTCTCTCTAAACTTGTAACCTCCTCTCTCTAGACTATTATCCTCCTCTCTCTAGACTATTAACCCCCGCTCTCTAAACGTTTAACCTCCTCTCTCTAGACTATTAACCTCCTCTCTCTAAACTATGAACCTCCTCTCTCTAAACTATGAACCTCCTCTCTCTAAACTATTACCCTCTCTAATCTATGAACCTCCTTTCTCTAGACTATTACCCTCCTAAACTTTTAACCTCCTCTCTCTAGACTTGTAACCTCCCCTCTGTAAACTATTAACCTCCTCTCTCTAAACTATTAACCTCCTCTCTCTAAACTATTAATCTCCTCTCTCTAAACTATTATTCTCCTCTCTCTAGACTATTAACCTCTCTAAACTATTAACCCTCTCTCTAAACTATTAACTCCTCTCTCTAAACTATTAACCTCTCTTAACTATTAACCCCCTCTCTCTAGACTATCAACCTCCTCTCTCTAAACTATTAACCCCCTCTCTAAACTATTAACCCCCTCTCTCTAAACTATTAATCTCTCTAAACTATTAACCCCTCTCTCTAAACTATTAACCTCCTCTTTCTAAACTATGAACCTCCTCTCTCTAAACTATGAACCTCCTCTTTAAACTATTACCCTCTCTAATCTATGAACCTCCTTTCTCTAAACTATTAACCTCCTCTCTTAACTATTACCCTCTCTAATCTATGAACCTCCTCTCTCTAAACTATTAACCCCCTCTCTAAACTATTAACCCCTCTCTCTAAACTATGAACCTCCTCTCTCTAAACTATTAACCCCTCTCTAAACTACTACCCTCTCTAATCTATTAACCTCCTCTCTCTACACTATTAACCTCTCTAAACTATTAACCTCCTCTCTCTAAACTATTAACCTCTCTAAACTATTAACCTCCTCTCTCTAAACTAGTAACCCCCTCTCTCTAAACTATGAACCTCCTCTCTCTAAACTATTAACCTCTCTAAACTATTAACCTCCTCTCTCTAAACTATTAACCTCTCTAAACTATTAACCTCCTCTCTCTAAACTATTAACCCCTCTCTCTAGACTTGTAACCTCCCTCTCTAAACTATTAACCTCCTCTCTCTAGACTATTAACCTCTCTAAACTATTAACCCCCTCTCTCTAAACTATTAACCTCTCTAAACTATTAACCTCCTCTCTCTAAACTATTAACCCCCTCTCTCTAGACTTGTAACCTCCCCTCTCTAAACTATTAACTTCCTCTCTCTAGACTATTAACCTCTCTAAACTATTAACCTCCTCTCTCTAAACTATTAACCTCTCTAAACTATTAACCTCCTCTCTCTAAACTAGTAACCCCCTCTCTCTAAACTATGAACCACCTCTCTCTAAACTATTAACCTCTCTAAACTATTAACCTCCTCTCTCTAAACTATTAACCTCTCTAAACTATTAACCTCCTCTCTCTAAACTATTAACCTCTCTAAACTATTAACCTCCTCTCTCTAAACTATTAACCCCCTCTCTCTAGACTTGTAACCTCCCTCTCTAAACTATTAACTTCCTCTCTCTAGACTATTAACCTCTCTAAACTATTAACCCCCTCTCTCTAAACTATTAACCTCCTCTCTCTAAACTATTAACCTCCTCTCTCTAAACTATTAACCTCTCTAAACTATTAACCCCCTCTCTCTAAACTATTAACCTCCTCTCTAAACTATTACCCTCTCTAAACTATTAACCTCCTCTCTCTAAACTAGTAACCCCCTCTCTCTAAACTATGAACCTCCTCTCTCTAAACTATTAACCTCTCTAAACTATTAACCTCCTCTCTCTAGACTATTAACCTCTCTAAACTATTATCCTCCTCTCTCTAAACTATTAACCTCTCTAAACTATTAACCTCCTCTCTCTAAACTATTAACCCCCTCTCTCTAGACTTGTAACCTCCCCTCTCTAAACTATTAACTTCCTCTCTCTAGACTATTAACCTCTCTAAACTATTAACCCCCTCTCTCTAAACTATTAACCTCCTCTCTCTAAACTATTAACCTCCTCTCTCTAAACTATTAACCTCTCTAAACTATTAACCCCCTCTCTCTAAACTATTAACCTCCTCTCTAAACTATTACCCTCTCTAATCTATGAACCTCCTTTCTCTAGACTATTACTATCCATAAACTTTTAACCTCTCTCTCTAGACTTGTAACCTCCCCTCTCTAAACTATTAACCTCCTCTCTCTAAACTATTAAACTCCTCTCTCTAAACTATTAACCTCCTCTCTCTAAACTATTAGTCTCCTCTCTCTAGACTTGTAACCTCCCCTCTCTAAACTATTAACCCCCTCTCTCTAAACTATTAACCTCCTCTCTCTAAACTATTAATCTCCTCTCTCTAAACTATTAACCTCCTCTCTCTAAACTATGAACCTCCTCTCTCTAAACTATGAACCTCCTCTCTCTAAACTATTAGTCTCCTCTCTCTAGACTTGTAACCTCCCCTCTCTAAACTATTAACCCCCTCTCTCTAAACTATTAACCCCTCTCTCTAAACTATTAATCTCCTCTCTCTAAACTATTAACCTCCTCTCTCTAGACTATTAACCCCCTCTCTAAACTATTAACCCCCTCTCTCTAAACTATTAATTCCTCTCTCTAAACTATTAACCTCTCTAAACTATTAACCCCCTCTCTCTAAACTATTAATCTCCTCTCTCTAGACTTGTAACCTTCTCTCTCTAGACTATTATCCTCCTCTCTCTAGACTATTAACCCCCTCTCTAAACTATTAACCCCCTCTCTCTAAACTATTAACTTCTCTAAACTATTAACCCCCTCTCTCTAAACTAGTAACCCCTCTCTCTAAACTATTAACTTCTCTAAACTATTAACCCCTCTCTCTAAACTAGTAACCTCCTCTCTCTAAACTATTAACCCCCTCTCTCTAAACGATTAACCTCTCTAAACTATTAACCCCCTCTCTCTAAACTATTAATCTCCTCTCTCTAAACTATTAAGCTCTCTAAACTATTAACCCCCTCTCTCTAAACTATTAATCTCCTCTCTCTAGACTTGTAACCCCCTCTCTCTAGACTATTTACCACCTCTCTCTAGACTATTAACCCCCTCTCTCTAAACTTGTAACCTCCTCTCTCTAGACTATTATCCTCCTCTCTCTAGACTATTAACCCCCGCTCTCTAAACGTTTAACCTCCTCTCTCTAGACTATTAACCTCCTCTCTCTAAACTATGAACCTCCTCTCTCTAAACTATGAACCTCCTCTCTCTAAACTATTACCCTCTCTAATCTATGAACCTCCTTTCTCTAGACTATTACCCTCCCTAAACTTTTAACCTCCTCTCTCTAGACTTGTAACCTACCCTCTCTAAACTATTTACCTCCTCTCTCTAAACTATTAACCTCCTCTCTCTAAACTATTAACCCCCTCTCTCTAGACTATTAACCTCCTCTCTCTAAACTATTAACCCCCCTCTCTAAACTATTAACCTTCTCTCTCAAGACTATTAACCTCCTCTCTCTAGACTATTAACCTCCTCTCTCTAAACTATTAGTCTCCTCTCTCTAGACTTGTAACCTCCCCTCTCTAAACTATTAACCCCCTCTCTCTAAACTATTAACCTCCTCTCTCTAAACTATTAATCTCCTCTCTCTAAACTATTAACCTCCTCTCTCTAGACTATTAACCTCTCTAAACTATTATCCCTCTCTCTAAACTATTAACCTCTCTCTAAACTATTAACCTCTCTTAACTATTAACCCCCTCTCTCTAGACTATTAACCTCCTCTCTCTAAACTATTAACCCCCTCTATAAACTATTAACCCCCTCTCTCTAAACTATTAACCTCTCTAAACTATTAACCTCCTCTCTCTAAACTATTATTCTCCTCTCTCTAAACTATTAACCTCCTCTCTCTAAACTATTAACCCCCTCTCTCTAGACTATTAACCTCCTCTCTCTAAACTATTAACCCTCTCTCTAAACTATTAACCTTCTCTCTCAAGACTATTAACCTCCTCTCTCTAGACTATTAACCTCCTCTCTCTAAACTATTAGTCTCCTCTCTCTAGACTTGTAACCTCCCCTCTCTAAACTATTAACCCCCTCTCTCTAAACTATTAACCTCCTCTCTCGACACTATTAATCTCCTCTCTCTAAACTATTAACCTCCTCTCTCTAAACTATAAACCTCCTCTCTCTAAACTATGAACCTCCTCTCTCTAAACTTTTACCCTCTCTAATCTATGAACCTCCTTTCTCTAGACTATTACCCTCCCTAAACTTTTAACCTCCTCTCTCTAGACTTTTAACCTCCCCTCTCTAAACTATTAACCTCCTCTCTCTAAACTATTAACCTCCTCTCTCTAAACTATTAACCTCCTCTCTCTAAACTATTAACCTCCTCTCTCTAAACTATTAACCCCCTCTCTCTAGACTATTAACCTCCTCTCTCTAAACTATTAACCCCCTCTCTCTAAACTATTAACCTTCTCTCTCAAGACTATTAACCTCCTCTCTCTAGACTATTAACCTCCTCTCTCTAAACTATTAGTCTCCTCTCTCTAGACTTGTAACCTCCCCTCTCTAAACTATTAACCCCGTCTCTCTAAACTATTAACCCCCTCTCTCTAAACTATTAATCTCCTCTCTCTAAACTATTAACCTCCTCTCTCTAGACTATTAACCCCCTCTCTAAACTATTAACCCCCTCTCTCTAAACTATTAATTCCTCTCTCTAAACTATTAACCTCTCTAAACTATTAACCCCCTCTCTCTAAACTATTAATCTCCTCTCTCTAGACTTGTAACCTTCTCTCTCTAGACTATTATCCTCCTCTCTCTAGACTATTAACCCCCTCTCTAAACTATTAACCCCCTCTCTCTAAACTATTAACTTCTCTAAACTATTAACCCCTCTCTCTAATCTAGTAACCCCCTCTCTAAACTATTAATCTCCTCTCTCTAAACGATTAACCTCTCTAAACTATTAACCCCCTCTCTCTAAACTATTAATCTCCTCTCTCTAAACTATTAAGCTCTCTAAACTATTAACCCCTCTCTCTAAACTATTAATCTCCTCTCTCTAGACTTGTAACCCCCCTCTCTCTAGACTATTTACCACCTCTCTCTAGACTATTAACCCCCTCTCTCTAAACTTGTAACCTCCTCTCTCTAGACTATTATCCTCCTCTCTCTAGACTATTAACCCCCGCTCTCTAAACGTTTAACCTCCTCTCTCTAGACTATTAACCTCCTCTCTCTAAACTATGAACCTCCTCTCTCTAAACTATGAACCTCCTCTCTCTAAACTATTACCCTCTCTAATCTATGAACCTCCTTTCTCTAGACTATTACCCTCCCTAAACTTTTAACCTCCTCTCTCTAGACTTGTAACCTCCCCTCTCTAAACTATTTACCTCCTCTCTCTAAACTATTAACCTCCTCTCTCTAAACTATTAACCCCCTCTCTCTAGACTATTAACCTCCTCTCTCTAAACTATTAACCCCCTCTCTCTAAACTATTAACCTTCTCTCTCAAGACTATTAACCTCCTCTCTCTAGACTATTAACCTCCTCTCTCTAAACTATTAGTCTCCTCTCTCTAGACTTGTAACCTCCCCTCTCTAAACTATTAACCCCCTCTCTCTAAACTATTAACCTCCTCTCTCTAAACTATTAATCTCCTCTCTCTAAACTATTAACCTCCTCTCTCTAGACTATTAACCTCTCTAAACTATTAACCCTCTCTCTAAACTATTAATTCCTCTCTCTAAACTATTAACCTCTCTTAACTATTAACCCCTCTCTCTAGACTATCAACCTCCTCTCTCTAAACTATTAACCCCCTCTCTAAACTATTAACCCCCTCTCTCTAAACTATTAATCTCTCTAAACTATTAACCCCCTCTCTCTAAACTATTAACCTCCTCTTTCTAAACTATGAACCTCCTCTCTCTAAACTATGAACCTCCTCTTTAAACTATTACCCTCTCTAATCTATGAACCTCCTTTCTCTAAACTATTAACCTCCTCTCTTAACTATTACCCTCTCTAATCTATGAACCTCCTCTCTCTAAACTATTAACCCCCTCTCTAAAATATTAACCCCCTCTCTCTAAACTATGAACCTCCTCTCTCTAAACTATTAACCCCCTCTCTAAACTACTACCCTCTCTAATCTATTAACCTCCTCTCTCTACACTATTAACCTCTCTAAACTATTAAACTCCTCTCTCTAAACTATTAACCTCTCTAAACTATTAACCTCCTCTCTCTAAACTAGTAACCCCCTCTCTCTAAACTATGAACCTCCTCTCTCTAAACTATTAACCCCCTCTCTCTAGACTTGTAACCTCCCCTCTCTAAACTATTAACTTCCTCTCTCTAGACTATTAACCTCTCTAAACTATTAACCCCCTCTCTCTAAACTATTAACCTCCTCTCTCTAAACTATTAACCTCCTCTCTCTAAACTATTAACCTCTCTAAACTATTAACCCCCTCTCTCTAAACTATTAACCTCCTCTCTAAACTATTACCCTCTCTAATCTATGAACCTCCTTTCTCTAGACTATTACTATCCATAAACTTTTAACCTCTCTCTCTAGACTTGTAACCTCCCCTCTCTAAACTATTAACCTCCTCTCTCTAAACTATTAAACTCCTCTCTCTAAACTATTAACCTCCTCTCTCTAAACTATTAACCCCCTCTCTCTAGACTATTAACCTCCTCTCTCTAAACTATTAGTCTCCTCTCTCTAGACTTGTAACCTCCCCTCTCTAAACTATTAACCCCCTCTCTCTAAACTATTAACCTCCTCTCTCTAGACTATTAACCCCCTCTCTAAACTATTAACCGCCTCTCTCTAAACTATTAATTCCTCTCTCTAAACTATTAACCTCTCTAAACTATTAACCCCCTCTCTCTAAACTATTAATCCCTCTCTCTAAACTATTAACCTCTCTAAACTATTAACTCCCTCTCTCTAAACTATTAATCTCCTCTCTCTAGACTTGTAACCTTCTCTCTCTAGACTATTATCCTCCTCTCTCTAGACTATTAACCCCCTCTCTAAACTATTAACCCCCTCTCTCTAAACTATTAACTTCTCTAAACTATTAACCCCCTCTCTCTAAACTAGTAACCTCCTCTCTCTAAACTATTAACCCCCTCTCTCTAAACGATTAACCTCTCTAAACTATTAACCCCCTCTCTCTAAACTATTAATCTCCTCTCTCTAAACTATTAAGCTCTCTAAACTATTAACCCCCTCTCTCTAAACTATTAATCTCCTCTCTCTAGACTTGTAACCCCCTCTCTCTAGACTATTTACCACCTCTCTCTAGACTATTAACCCCCTCTCTCTAAACTTGTAACCTCCTCTCTCTAGACTATTATCCTCCTCTCTCTAGACTATTAACCCCCGCTCTCTAAACGTTTAACCTCCTCTCTCTAGACTATTAACCTCCTCTCTCTAAACTATGAACCTCCTCTCTCTAAACTATGAACCTCCTCTCTCTAAACTATTACCCTCTCTAATCTATGAACCTCCTTTCTCTAGACTATTACCCTCCCTAAACTTTTAACCTCCTCTCTCTAGACTTGTAACCTCCCCTCTCTAAACTATTTACCTCCTCTCTCTAAACTATTAACCTCCTCTCTCTAAACTATTAACCCCTCTCTCTAGACTATTAACCTCCTCTCTCTAAACTATTAACCCCCTCTCTCTAAACTATTAACCTTCTCTCTCAAGACTATTAACCTCCTCTCTCTAGACTATTAACCTCCTCTCTCTAAACTATTAGTCTCCTCTCTCTAGACTTGTAACCTCCCCTCTCTAAACTATTACCCCCTCTCTCTAAACTATTAACCTCCTCTCTCTAAACTATTAATCTCCTCTCTCTAAACTATTAACCTCCTCTCTCTAGACTATTAACCTCTCTAAACTATTAACCCTCTCTCTAAACTATTAATTCCTCTCTCTAAACTATTAACCTCTCTTAACTATTAACCCCCTCTCTCTAGACTATCAACCTCCTCTCTCTAAACTATTAACCCCCTCTCTAAACTATTAACCCCCTCTCTCTAAACTATTAATCTCTCTAAACTATTAACCCCCTCTCTCTAAACTATTAACCTCCTCTTTCTAAACTATGAACCTCCTCTCTCTAAACTATGAACCTCCTCTTTAAACTATTACCCTCTCTAATCTATGAACCTCCTCTCTCTAAACTATTAACCTCCTCTCTTAACTATTACCCTCTCTAATCTATGAACCTCCTCTCTCTAAACTATTAACCCCCTCTCTAAACTATTAACCCCCTCTCTCTAAACTATGAACCTCCTCTCTCTAAACTATTAACCCCCTCTCTAAACTACTACCCTCTCTAATCTATTAACCTCCTCTCTCTACACTATTAACCTCTCTAAACTATTAACCTCCTCTCTCTAAACTATTAACCTCTCTAAACTATTAACCTCCTCTCTCTAAACTAGTAACCCCCTCTCTCTAAACTATGAACCTCCTCTCTCTAAACTATTAACCTCTCTAAACTATTAACCTCCTCTCTCTAAACTATTAACCTCTCTAAACTATTAACCTCCTCTCTCTAAACTATTAACCCCCTCTCTCTAGACTTGTAACCTCCCCTCTCTAAACTATTAACCTCCTCTCTCTAGACTATTAACCTCTCTAAACTATTAACCCCCTCTCTCTAAACTATTAACCTCTCTAAACTATTAACCTCCTCTCTCTAAACTATTAACCCCCTCTCTCTAGACTTGTAACCTCCCCTCTCTAAACTATTAACTTCCTCTCTCTAGACTATTAACCTCTCTAAACTATTAACCTCCTCTCTCTAAACTATTAACCTCTCTAAACTATTAACCTCCTCTCTCTAAACTAGTAACCCCCTCTCTCTAAACTATGAACCTCCTCTCTCTAAACTATTAAACTCTCTAAACTATTAACCTCCTCTCTCTAAACTATTAACCTCTCTAAACTATTAACCTCCTCTCTCTAAACTATTAACCCCTCTCTCTAGACTTGTAACCTCCCCTCTCTAAACTATTAACCTCCTCTCTCTAGACTATTAACCTCTCTAAACTATTAACCTCCTCTCTCTAAACTATTAACCTCTCTAAACTATTAACCTCCTCTCTCTAAACTATTAACCCCCTCTCTCTAGACTTGTAACCTCCCCTCTCTAAACTATTAACTTCCTCTCTCTAGACTATTAACCTCTCTAAACTATTAACCCCCTCTCTCTAAACTATTAACCTCCTCTCTCTAAACTATTAACCTCCTCTCTCTAAACTATTAACCTCTCTAAACTATTAACCCCCTCTCTCTAAACTATTAACCTCCTCTCTAAACTATTACCCTCTCTAATCTATGAACCTCCTTTCTCTAGACTATTACTATCCATAAACTTTTAACCTCTCTCTCTAGACTTGTAACCTCCCCTCTCTAAACTATTAACCTCCTCTCTCTAAACTATTAAACTCCTCTCTCTAAACTATTAACCTCCTCTCTCTAAACTATTAACCCCCTCTCTCTAGACTATTAACCTCCTCTCTCTAAACTATTAACCCCCTCTCTCTAAACTTTTAACCTTCTCTCTCTAGACTATTAACCTCCTCTCTCTAGACTATTCACCTCCTCTCTCTAAACCATTAGTCTCCTCTCTCTAGACTTGTAACCTCCCCTCTCTAAACTAATAACCCCCTCTCTCTAAACTATTAACCTCCTCTCTCTAAACTATTAATCTCCTCTCTCTAAACTATTAACCTCCTCTCTCTGGACTATTAACCTCTCTAAACTATTAACCCCCTCTCTCTAAACTATTAACCTCCTCTCTCTAAACTATTAACCTCTCTAAACTATTAACCCCCTCTCTCTAAACTATTAATCTCCTCTCTCTAGACTTGTAACCTCCTCTCTCTAGACTATTATCCTCCTCTCTCTAGATTATTAACCCCCTCTCTAAACTATTAACCCCCTCTCTCTAAACTATTAACCTCTCTAAACTATTAACCCCCTCTCTCTAAACTTTTAACCTCCTCTCTCTAGACGATTAACCTCCTCTCTCTAGACTATTAACCCGCTCTCTCTAAACTTTTAACCTCCTCTCTCTAGACTATTAACCTCCTCTCTCTAAACTATGAACCTCCTCTCTCTAAACTATGAACCTCCTCTCTCTAAACTATGAACCTCCTCTCTCTAAACTATGAACCTCCTCTCTCTAAACTATAACCCTCTCTAATCTATGAACCTCCTTTCTGTAGACTATTACCCTCCCTAAACTTTTAACCTCCTCTCTCTAGACTTGTAACCTCCTCTCTCTAAACTATTAACCTCCTCTCTCTAAACTATTAACCTCGTGTCTCTAAACCATCAACCTCCTCTCTCTAGACTCTCAGCTTTCTCTTTTGAGCTCTCTATCCTGAAGCATTCAATGAAAATAACACCCTCCCTACAATCAGACGTGTGTGATAATGCTGTGGGGTTGCTTTTTTTCCTCTGGTACTGGGGTCCTTGAAAGTACACATGGCATCATGAAATCTGAAGTTTTGTGTTTTGGAGTCCAATCTTCAACCCACTGTCCAATAATGTTGTCACCATTGAATGCTGTTGGTCTTCCAGCAGGACAATGACCCCAAACACACATCAAAAAGCTGTTATGTGGCCCCAGCTGTTATGTGGCCCCAGCTGTTATGTGGCCCCATTTCATTTTGACTTTGAAGTGAAAATGTCTATTTCAGGTTAGATTTTTTTTTCTTCTTCTTGTGCAGTTGTAAATCAAACAAATACACGTGTGAACACGAAAGTTTTTTCAATAGGAACTTATTTTAGAAGAAATAGTCAATCATACCAATATATTTGACCGCATCTGTATTCTCAGACCTACAACCCCAACCATCCCCACCCAATACCCTACGCCCCCACCGTAACCCATCCCAATATAGCTCCATCTGCTGCCTGCCAACTCCCATCTCCCTCCAGACTCTCCAGACCCTGTAACTCCGATTACCCTCCAGATCCTGTAACTCCCATTACCCTCCAGATCCTGTAACTCCCATTACCCTCCAGATCCTGTAACTACCATTACCCTCCAGAACATGTAACTCCAATTACCCTCCAGACCCTCCAGACCCTCCAGACCCTGTAACTCCATTACCCTCCAGACCCTGTAACTACCATTACCCTCCAGACCCTGTAACTCCCATTACCCTCCAGACTCTCCAGACCCTGTAACTCCCATTACCCTCCAGACCCTCCAGACCCTGTAACTCCCATTACCCTCCAGACCCTCCAGACCCTGTAACTCCATTACCCTCCAGACCCTGTAACTCCCATTACCCTCCAGACCCTTTAACTCCCATTACCCTCCAGAACATGTAACTACCATTACCCTCCAGACCCTCCAGATCCTGTAACTCCCATTACCCTCCAGACCCTGTAACTACCATTACCCTCCAGAACCTCCAGATCCTGTAACTACCATAACCCTCCAGACCCTGTAACTACCATTACCCTCCAGATCCTGTAACTACATTACCCTCCAGATCCTGTAACTCTCATTACCCTCCAGACCCTGTAACTCCCATTACCCTCCAGACCCTGTAACTCCCATTACCCTCCAGATCCTGTAACTACCATTACCCTCCAGATCCTGTAACTCCCATTACCCTCCAGACCCTGTAACTCCCATTACCCTCCAGATCCTGTAACTACCATTACCCTCCAGACCCTGTAACTCCCATTACCCTCCAGATCCTGTAACTCCCATTACCCCTCAGACCCTGTAACTACCATTACCCTCCAGATCCTGTAACTACATTACCCTCCAGACCCTGTAACTCTCATTACCCTCCAGATCCTGTAACTCCCATTACCCTCCAGATCCTGTAACTCCCATTACCCTCCAGATCCTGTAACTCCCATTACCCTCCAGATCCTGTAACTAGATTACCCTCCAGATCCTGTAACTCCCATTACCCTCCAGATCCTGTAACTACCATTACCCTCCAGACCCTGTAACTCCCATTACCCTCCAGACTTTTCAAACTCTGTAACTCCCATTACCCTCCAGACCCTGAAATTACCATTACCTTCCAGACCCTGTAACTCCCATTACCCTCCAGACCCTGTAACTCCCATTACCCCCCAGACCCTGTAACTCCCATTACCCTCTAGACCTTGTAATTCCCATTACCCTTCAGACCCTGTAACTCCCATTACCCTCCAGACCCTCCAGATTCTGTAACTCCCATTACCCTCCAGATTCTGTAACTACCATTACCCTCCAGATCCTGTAACTACCATTACCCTCCAGACCCTGTAACTCCCATTACCCTCCAGACTTTTCAAACTCTGTAACTCCCATTACCCTCCAGACCCTGAAATTACCATTACCCTCCAGACCCTGTAACTCCCATTACCCTTCAGACCCTGTAACTCCCATTACCCTCTAGACCCTGTAACTCCCATTACCCTCCAGACCCTGTAACTCCCATTACCCTCCAGACCCTGTAACTCCCATTACCCTCTAGACCTTGTAATTCCCATTACCCTCCAGACCCTGTAACTCCAATTACCCTCCAGACCTTGTAACTCCATTACCCTCCAGACCCTGTAACTACCATTACCCTCCAAACCTTGTAACTACCATTACCCTCCAGATCCTGTAACTACCATTACCCTCCAGATCCTGTAACTCCCATTACCCTCCAGACCCTGTAACTACCATTCACTTTCCACTCCAGAGATTATTATCTAGCCTCCATACCAAGTGGCACCGTATTCCCTATCTAGTGCACTACTTTTGACCAGGTACCATGGTCAAAAGTTTGTGCACTATATAGGGTATAGGGTGCCATTTGGGATGCATATTCCTAGTCAAGGTCTTTCCAATACCTCTGTACAATAATACACCCAGACACTCACTCAGTCACAGCAGCCGGCTAAATGACCATCTGCCGGTGAGGCTATACACTGGGTAAGAGAGAGAGGGTGACGGAGGGAAGGGAGCGAGAGATGAGTGGGAGAGGAAAGGAACAAGGAAGAAGAGAGACAGACAGGCAGACAGACAGAAAGAGAAAGAGAGAAGAGAGATTTCAGGAGGGAGGGAGGGAGGGAGGGAGTGAAAGGGAGAGAGGGAACAATGCAAGTGTTTTAGCCAGTCAGTCCTAGTAGATCCAGCTAAGACCTTTGTGTTGCTGCTGAAGGAGTCTTTGTAGGATCATGACAAAGCTGCAGAAAGGTGCCTTTGTGTGCTGACAAAGGAGGTGTGTAGGAGGGGGGGGGGGTGAATCTAAGGCATCCCACTGGGCGCACACTGGTTGGATCAATGTTGTTTGAAATGACATTGAACCAACGTGGAATAGACATTGAATTGACTTCTGTGTCTAGTGAAAATGTGTTTGTTGGGTGTGTCTGTGCATGTATTGTATTCTCCCTCCCTCCCTCCCTATACCCTTCCTTCTCTCTCTCTCCATCCCCTTCATGAAGGCTGTGTTTTCTCACAGACACACATAGACATGAACACATGGAGGGAAGAGAGAGAGAGAGAGAGAGAGAGAGAGAGAGAGAGAGAGAGAGAGAGAGAGAGAGAGAGAGAGAGAGAGAGAATGCATGTTCTATGATGGACAGAGTGCTATTAGAGAAGCAACTGAAAGAGAGGGGTACTTAGCTAAAAGGTTCCACATGCACACATACAGTGAGGGAAAAAAATATTTGATCCCCTGCTGATTTTGTACGTTTGCCCACTGACAAAGAAATGATCAGTCTATAACTTTAATGGTAGGTTTATTTGAACAGTGAGAGACAGAATAACAACAGAATAATCCAGAAAAACGCATGTCAAAAATGTTAGAAATTGATTTCCATTTTAATGAGGGAAATAAGTATTTGACCCCTCTGCAAAACATGACTTAGTACTTGGTGGCAAAACCCTTGTTGGCAATCACAGAGGTCAGACGTTTCTTGTAGTTGGCCACCAGGTTTGCACACATCTCAGGCGGGGTTTTGTCCCACTGCTCTTTGCAGATCTTCTCCAAGTCATTAAGATTTCGAGGCTGACGTTTGGCAACTCGAACCTTCAGCTCCCTCCACAGAATTTCTATGGGATTAAGGTCTGGTGACTGGCTAGGCCACTCCAGGACCTTAATGTGCTTCTTCTTGAGCCACTCCTTTGTTGCCTTGCAAAATGTGTTTTGGGTCATTGTCATGCTGGAATACCCATCCACGACCCATTTTCAATGCCCTGGCTGAGGGAAGGAGGTTCTCACCCAAGATTTAACGGTACATGGCCCCGTCCATTGTCCCTTTGATGTGGTAAAGTTGTCCTGTCCCCTTAGCAGAAAAACACCCCCAAAGCATAATGTATCCACCTCCATGTTTGAGGGTGGGGATGGTGTTCTTGGGGTCATAGGCAGCATTCCTCCTCCTCCAAACACGGCGAGTTGAGTTGATGCCAAAGAGCTCCATTTTGGTCTCATCTGACCACAACACTTTCACCCAGTTGTCCTCTGAATCATTCAGATGTTCATTGGCAAACTTCAGACGGACATGTATATGTGCTTTCTTGAGCAGGGGGACCTTGCAGGCGCTGCAGGATTTCAGTCCTTCACGGCGTAGTGTGTTACCAATTGTTTTCTTGGTGACTATGGTCCCAGCTGTCTTGAGATCATTGACAAGATCCTCCCGTGTAGTTCTGGGCTGATTCCTCACCGTTCTCATGATCATTGCAACTCTCATGATCTTGCATGGAGCCCCAGGCCGAGGGAGATTGACAGTTCTTTTGTGTTTCTTCCATTTGCGAATAATCGCACCAACTGTTGTCACCTTCTCACCAAGCTGCTTGGCGATGGTCTTGTAGCCCATTCCAGCCTTGTGTAGGTCTACAATCTTGTCCCTGACATCCTTGGAGAGATCTTTGGTCTTGGCCATGGTGGAGAGTTTGGAATCTGATTGATTGATTGCTTCTGTGGACAGGTGTCTTTTTTACAGGTAACAAGCTGCGGTTAGGAGCACTCCCTTTAACCTCTCTAGGGGAGGTGGGACAAAATCGTCCCACACTATTCAACAGCCAGTGAAAAATAAGAGTGCCAAATTTAAAACCACAAAATGTCATAATTCAAAGTTCTCAAACATAGGACTATTTTACACCATTTTACACTTCTCCTGAATCGAACTACATTGTCCAATTTCCAAAAGGCTTTACAGCAAAAGCAAAACATTAGATTATGTTAGGAGAGTACCTAGACACAAATAATCACACAGCCATTTTCCAAGCAAGCATATATGTCACATAAACCCAAACCACAGCTAAATGCAGCACTAACCTTTGATGATCTTCATCAGATGACACTCCTAGGACATTATGTTATACAATACATGCATATTTTGTTCAATCAAGTTCGTATTTATATCAAAAACCAGCTTTTTACATTAGCATGTGATGTTCAGAACTAGCATACCCACCGAAAACTTCTGGTGATTTTACTAAATTACTCATGATAAACGTTGACAAAATACATAACAATTATTTTAAGAATTATAGATACAGAACTCCTTTATGCAATCGCTATGTCCGATTTTAAAATAGCTTTTCGGCGAAAGCACATTTTGTAATATTCTGTAACGGCTGTCTGGAAGAGGGAACCAAGGTGCAGCAGAGGATGTGTTCATCATTAGAATTTTAATTCAAATAAACAAGAGAACACTACAAAATGAACAAAAACGACAGCAAACAGTCCTGTTAGGAAAATACTCAAACAGAAACAATTACCCACAAAACCCAAAGGAAAAACATGCTCCTTATGTGTGACTCCCAATCAGCAGCAACAAGCTTCAGCTGTGCCTGATTGGGAGCCACACACATGGCCCAAAACAAAGAAATACCAAAACATAGAAAAAGGAACATAGAACGCCCACCCAATGTAACACCCTGGCCTAACCAAAATAAAGAACAAAAACCCCTCTCTATGGCCAGGGCGTTACAGTACCCCCCAAAGGTGCGGACTCCGGCCGCAAAACCTGACTCTGAAGGGGAGGGTCCGGGTGGGCCTTCTTACGGCGGCGGCTCAGGTGCGGGACGTGGCCTCTGCTCCACCCTTGACGTCGCCCTCTTGTGTGGCGCACCTGGCCGCGCCGAAGGTCTGGTGGGCGACGCTGACTGCGCCCGGCTGGTGGGCGGCGATGGCTGCGCCCGGCTGGCGGGCGACCCTGGTTGCGCCCGGCTGGCGACCGGCGATGGTTGCGCCCGGCTGGCGGGCGACCCTGGTTGCGCCCGGCTGGCGGGCGGCGATGGTTGCGCCCGGCTGGCGGGCGACCCTGATTGCGCCCGGCTGGCGGGCGGCGATGGTTGCGCCCGGCTGGAGGGCGTCCCTGGCTGTGCCCGGCTGGAGGGCGTCCCTGGCGGCGCCCGGCTGGCGGGCGTCCCTGGCGGCTCCGACAGCACTGACCCAGGATTCACCAGGCTGGGGAGACATGATGGATGCCTGGCCCTGGGCACAGGCACAGGACTCACCAGGCTGGGGAGACAGGACAGAGGCCTGGCCCTAGGCGTAGGCACAGGACTCACCAGGCTGGCGGGCGTCCCTGGCCACTCTGGCAGTTCAGGGCAGTCTGGCCACTCCGGTAGTTCAGCGCAGTCTGGCCACTCCGGCAGTTCAGCGCAGTCTGGCCACTCCGGCAGTTCAGCGCAGTCTGGCCACTCCGGCAGTTCAGCGCAGTCTGACCTCTCTGGCGACTGGCGGGCAGCTCTGACGACTGTTGACTGGCGGGCAGCTCTGACTATTGTTGACTGGCGGGCAGCTCTGACGACTGTTGACTGGCGGGCAGCTCTGACGACTGTTGACTGGCGGGCAGCTCTGACGACTGTTGACTGGCGGGCAGCTCTGACGACTGTTGACTGGCGGGCAGCTCTGACGACTGTTGAGCAGCTCTGGACAGGTGAGACCCACTGGAGGCCTAGTCCTGGGAGGTGGCACAGGATAAACCGGGCTGTGGGGGAGCACTGGAGTTCTGGTATGGACACTCTTTACCCACACTCCAGGCTGAATGCCCACTTTGGCCCGGCACGGGCGGAGAGCAGGCATTGGGCGAACTGGACCCTCCCAGCGCTCTGGAGACACAGTGCGCAACGCCGGCGCAGGATAACCTGGACCGAGGAGGCGCACTGGAGACCAGACGCGCTGAGCTGGCACCATCCGCCCTGGCTCGATGCCTGCACTCGCATGGCACTTGCGGGGGGCTGGTATGTAGCGCACCGGGCTTTGAACGCGCACTGGGGACACCGTGCGCTCCACAGCATAACACGGTGTCTTACCAGTACCACGCTGCTTCCGGTAAGCACGGGGAGTTGGCTTAGGTCTACCACCTGACTCCGCCAATCTCCCCGTGTCCCCCCCCCAAAAAATTGTGGGGCTGCCTCCCGTGTCCGTTGCGCTCCCTCTCCTCATACCAGCGCCTCTCAGCTCTCGCCGCCTCGATCTCCCACTGTGGGCGGCGATAATCCCCAGCTTGAGTCCATGGTCCTTTCCCGTCCAGGATTTCCTCCCAAGTCCATGACTCCAGATAGCCTTTCTCCTGGTGCCTCTCCTTGTGCTGCTCCTTCCTCTGCTGCTTGGTCCGTTGTTGGTGGGTAATTCTGTAACGGCTGTCTGGAAGAGGGAACCAAGGTGCAGCAGAGGATGTGTTCATCATTAGAATTTTAATTCAAATAAACAAGAGAACACTACAAAATGAACAAAAAACGACAGCAAACAGTCCTGTTAGGAAAATACTCAAACAGAAACAATTACCCACAAAACCCAAAGGAAAAACATGCTCCTTATGTGTGACTCCCAATCAGCAGCAACGAGCTTCAGCTGTGCCTGATTGGGAGCCACACACATGGCCCAAAACAAAGAAATACCAAAACATAGAAAAAGGAACATAGAACGCCCACCCAATGTAACACCCTGGCCTACCCAAAATAAAGAACAAAAAACCCCTCTCTATGGCCAGGGCGTTACATATTCTGAGTACATGGCACGATGGGTAACGGTGCTTTGTGGGTGTCAGTTGTTGATGTGTGCAGAAAGTCCCTGGTTCAAGCCCAGGTTGGGGTGAGGAGAGGGACAGAAGCTATACTGTTGGCCTCCCTGTGGCTCAGTTGGTAGAGAATGGTGTTTGCAATGGTGTTTGCAACGCCAGGGTTGTGGGTTTGAGTCCCACGGGGGGCCACTACGAGAAAAAAAAAATGTAT
>NC_059452.1:102085862-102125862 GCF_905237065.1 Salmo salar
TGAGGGGACAGGACAGGATGAGAGGAGATGAGGGTAGAGGACAGGATGAGGGGAGTGGACAGGATGAGAGGAGAGGACAGGATGAGAGAAGATGAGGGGAGAGGACAATGTGGCGAATTAATCAGAATGTATCCCTTTGGACTCTGGTGTTGGAAGCCTGACTTCTTCCCTCAGCTGGGGCTCAGTCACTTAGGGCCCAGAGAGGGGAGAGGTCAGGCTTGTCTTTCACATGTCCCTGGTGCTATGCAGAATATCAGAAAGGGAAGAGGACAGGATGGAACATTGTCTTCATATGTGAATGTATCTGTTAATCCATGTGAAGGGATGGCATGATTAATGGGGAACCAATAACTTGTCTTCACAATGTCTGTGCGCAAGTCACTCCCTCCTTTGGCATTGGGGGAAGGTGTATGGCAGTGTTTGGACCATTGTATGTCCTCTCTGATGTTGCACTTATCTTGGGATAGTGTATGACATAGAGGCTCACTCCCCTCAGTGAGCTTGTCCAGGAGTGGGGTCAAGAGGGGGTTTACTTGAGATGGGAGTATCTAGAGTTGTCAATTGATTTATGCCATTGGATGAGATGGTGTTTTTGTGCTATGAAGTACCAGGAATGATATTAGAACCTCGTCTTAGGGACCAAACTGAACGATAATTTATAGCGAAAGCTATCTGGTGAAGGGATACTCCTTTCTCAATTATAAAGTCCATTTGTGAACTGTTCCTAAGATCTGTGGTTCGTCATGTAGGTTGAGAGGGGTGTATCTTGGCTATAAAAGATCTATGTACTTTTGTGTTGTCACTTTCAATGGTTCATTAGGAATGGCGCATCATTGAAAGTCAAAGGGCTTTTGCAAAGCTCTTATTATTAAAGATGTTGTTTAAGTATAACTCTGACTGGTGTGTGACGTTTGTAACTGTCCTCATTTGGTAATGCAGAAATTAGCAACCATATTTGGCAACGGGGATGTGGGATGTGAATCATCACTTGGTTACCGCTCCCGACGACCTAGGTAAATCGTGCACGAGGGATCCCTCAAACTTGGGATCTCAGGGAAACCACACTTCGGGAACGACGCAGATGGACCCACCTTTGATCTGAGAGGCAGCGAGCCGAGTGGATACCACATCTCCAACTTAGTTTTTTTTAAAGAAAGAGGTGAGAGAACCACACTTGAAGTGGAGTTTTTAGAAAAGCCTCTGTTACGTTAGCTCTGAGTGTGTATTCCTTTGTGAGGTGGGCACCTTGGAGGTGTAAACAGGGCCGAGTCAGAGGAGAGAAATCTGAGAGTTTGTGGACTCAATGATACTCTGCCACTGGTCAGTTGCGGGCGACGTAGAGCCGTCCTGACACTGAATTAATCACAGTGGGGATTGGTGCGGTCTGTGGGGGTGAGGGGCCAGGGTGACTGTGTGTTCTGTGTGAAACATGGTACTTGGTGAAACCCTATTGGAATAAGGACCTAGTTCTGAGAATGTCTGTGTGACTGTCTAAGTGACCCTCAGAGGTGGTGAATTCCAATAATTTTAAATGTGCTAGCCAGGTATGCCCTGGGTTACTCTGTGTGAGTATTTTGGGACCACTAGGTAATCTTTGTAGGAGCATTCTGTATGAGCGGGGTAGGTTGACTATGTGTGGGTAACCTTTCAATTATGTTCTGATGTTCTGTGTGGACATCTGACCAGTTCTGTGTGAGCATCTTACCAATCCTGTGTGGGTGATCCTTAAAGTTCTGTGTGAGTACCTAAGAATTTCTAACGTTTAATATGGATTCTGTGAATATATGAAAATATGATAAATTGTATGTGTGTATAATCGATTTCTAGAGTTTGATAAAGTAATGCTGAGAATATAATTAGATACAATTTAAACCACCCATTCGTAGACGTACGTAGGTTTTGAGTTGGTATCTTTAATGGATAATTTGATAAAGAGGAGGTTTTAAGCGTTATTAAACTGTCTAAAACACTCTGGGCAATTGTGCTCTAGAAACTGATTGGAGTGTGTCCACTTTTGGTTAATTTGCCCTAACAATGAAACTATAAATGCTTATTGGATTATCGCCGTCTGGGTAAAACAGTTTAAATAAAACTGCCCTTGAGGTCTGAAATATTTAATTTTTTCTTCCCAGTATGAGAGGAGTTGCTGGATTTATTGAATGAACTTTCTTCATAAAGTTAGAGCGAATTAAGATGGAATCTCAACATAATTTATAATGTCGTACAAAGCCTAGGGTATCCATCAAACGAATTATCATTGCGTGATTAATGTGATGTAGTAAAGTAATTGAAATACGTTGAGAAAAATAATCTACTTTTATTAAAAGGCGCAAGATCTGTTTCCTAGTCTATGAATGTCGATTGTACTCTTTGACTGCTAATCTATTCATTTGGCATGTGAGAATCATCGCCGGAGTAATGCTTGGACCTTTAAATTAGGACTATTTGCTGGGAATTGTCTCGGTAGTACGTGCCTGATTTTACCACTACAGACAATTGTAAATTGGTTTATTTGCGGGGAGTCTTAGTCATTTAAATAGCATTGGTGGTTCAGTGGTAGAATTCTCACCTGCCACGAGGGAGGCCTGGGTTCGTTTCCCTGCCAACGAACTGACTAAAACCTGGGTTTCTGATAGTAAGTCAACTATTGGTATGTTTTGCCTAGAAAGATACGGTCGCTAGTGTTTGTTTAAAACTGAATGTTTTAATAGCTTGTTTAGTATTGAATTAAGAGACTAATTCATTCAACATAAATAGCGGAGAGGTAATTGCGATAGTGTGCCCACCGAAATGTGTTTTTTATTCTTATGGATTGACTGATGTATTTTATAAATTTGGCTCTTTACATGTTATTTTTTAAGTCTTGGACATAACATAAGTGTGAAGCCAAAAGAGTTGTAAAGTTTGGTTTTAATCTTACGATAGAGGTAAGGCAGAATGTTGTTTGAGTAGGGGTTATATTTTTGCCTACTGGTAAGGATAGGAGAGTTGGTTGTGTGCGCAGGGCTATGTTGGGCTGTAAGGAATTCAGGTGTGAATAAGGAAACATTTTGTGATAATGTATTCTGATTATTGTTTTTGGTTTATTGTTTAGGTAACACCAGTGAATTTGAGCAGGAAGTTCATGTATTCTAACATTATTATCTGTTTCCATTACGTGGAACAATGTCAGGTCATATTTTTACAGGGACAGTGCAAATTCATCACAGTTGTGTGTGTATCTAATGGCAGGGTATTCCAGACATGGGAAGCTCTCACACTGAAAGCAGATTGACTAAAGGTGCTTTTCCTTAAGGGAACTATGCAGTCATCTCTCATGGTGGACCTTGTGGATCTGCTGCCATAAGGTTTGGGTTTTCTGTTTAACAAAAGTACTGAGTGGAGGGGGAGCCTGGACATTTAGAATCTTGAATACAAGACAGGCGTCAGTGTATTGCACAAGATATTTTTCCAACTCAGGAGTTTATGCTTTCTATAGCTATTGGGCTTCCTATCAAGCACTTTGAGAGCCTGTTTGCAGACAGACTGAATTGGTTTTAATGTTGTAAAGCAAGCTTGGGCCAAACTAGTCAGGTAGTATGTTAAGTGGGGGAGTATCATAGATTTGAAGTATGGTTTTGTTACCTCTGTAGTCAAACAATTTCATATGTTTTGGAAATTAGCTAGGTTGAATTTGGTTATTTGAGTTACCTTTTTCATTTGCTTTTTAAAAGAGAGGTTGGAATCAATTATGATGCCGTGGTACTTAAAATCAGATACCACCTGGAGCTTTTCCCCTGATACATAGACATCTGTCTCAGGGGTATCAGTTGTCTTCTTTGTGAGGAACATGCAGACTGTGTTTTTAATTTTTTATTGAGATGCAAACATGAGTCCCTGAGCAACTTTGTCATCTGAACCATTACAGTAGTGAGTTCTTGTGTAGCTTGTTATTTGTTATTTGAATGCATTTATCACTGTATCATCTGCATACATTGGAACTTCAGACCCTGTACAGACAGAAGGAAGATCATTAATGTACGAGCTGAACAGTATTGATCTTTGAGGAATGCAAACATTGTAGATATGAGTGGAAGAAAGTTAGTTTTGACTCTTTACGCTGATGAGACAGAACCAACTTTTTAAAGGTTTTAGATTTGTTAAACGACAGGTTTGTTTTTACTAAATTTATGCAACAGGTTGAAATGATTAGATTGCTGGAAAGGGGTTATGGGTTTGTTTATTGTTTACTGTTTAGTGTTTATTTTAGGTGTTGATTTCACTTAATTAAACATTGTATTATCTGATGTGTTTGAGTAGGATTCTTTCTTCCGGGACGGATGGAAGTGACCTAAAGTATGTATGTTTAAGGAGACATAGGAGAACACGTCTCAAACAACATTTTATTAAATGCCTGGGATTAAATATTACTGATTCCTTACGCTGAGAAATTTACTACATTTGCGATAGAGGATAATTGTGTCTAAGGGTGGCGCATGCTAAATTAAGTACATATAAATATTGAGGAAGTTTAAAACTAATGATTAATGATTTGAGGGAGTACAGTGGAATTATCATTATTATTAGGTTTTGTTTGTAGTTAACTTTTGGGTTTCTGAATCGGTGTAGTATAATGAATGCTAACGAAGTGTTTTATGTTTTTCTTTGGGGAAAATGGGTATTTCATTGTCTCTCTTGGGAATGTTTCCTGGGTCTATAATCTTGGGTGAGTGAGATTGAGGTCGTAAACTACCAAAATGGAAAAGGCCTGGACATATTTTGTTTGTTTTTACCTTAAGGTTTGCAAATACACACACACACACACACACACACACACACACACACACACACACACACACACACACACACACACACACACACACACAACACATTTGTTATGACTATTTGTGGTGTTTGTTTTTCTTTGGGTTTGGTGAATTTTAGTGCTACGATATCTTAAAGGGGCACACACACACATGGAATTTTTATACGTTTTTATTTTCTGAGTTTTAATTAAAGACGTGCATTCTTTTGATAAAGGAATGTTCTGGGAACCTGGGATACAACATGTAGGAAATGTTTGACTATTTTTTAAATTTGTCTAATATAGTAAGAAACACTTTTTTGAAGGGTTTGCATGTCTTACGATCCATATCATGACTTTTCATTGTGGCTTGATCACCCTCATTGGAAAGCCATTTGGATAATGAATTTAAGGTCATTTGTAATACTGATTTCAAGGTAATTCGTGAAATTGATAATTATGATGGAGTTTATAGTTCTTAGACATATTTGACATTTTGTTTTATCTTTTGACCAGTAGTAGTGTTGTTTTATACATTACTCTCATGGAGAGTTATGTGTTAAAAATGGGGGAGGATACAGTCCTTTGAGGGTTTGGATTCAGTTCTTTGAGGTTTTGGATTGAAGTTTAGACACCTTGAGTGAAATGTGAAGGAGTGTAATTGTTGTGTTGTTTGTTCTGTTCTATTCCCGATAGGTTATAGGTTTAACTTCCTGATCCTGTGGCTCTGCGATGGAGTTGAAATTGTGATGGGAAATATTAGCCAATTTGAAAGAATAGTTTCAATAGAATGTGGTATTCTCTTTGAAATATGTTTAGACATTTGTATTAAGAATAATTGGTAAAAGTAATAATTTATCATGTAGTTAATGAACTGAACTAAACTGTTGTTCTGATCTGTTCTTTCGAGGTTATCATGAAGAGTGACATCAGACGGTATCTTAATGCATGGAAGAGATAATTGGACCGAATAGTGTGTGTACCTCAAAACCCCCCTCTAACTGGCTGAAGAAGAGTGACAAAGGCATTGAATACGGCCCTGTCCGCACCACTTCTACCGAGAGAAAGGAGCCGAGCCAGCAACCGGTGTACAGTATCCGATCTAAGCTATCAACTGCTTTTCTCTCACGTTTCTCTCAGGAGTGTGAGAGGAGTCCACGTGGAGTGAGCGTGGAGAGATCTGTTCTAAACTTCTCTTATGTGGATGGTATACTGGTTGACGAATGGACAAGACATAATGGGTGGTAAAGGTGAGACATTGACATTGGGACATTATCATGGGTCATCCACTTTGAACTGTATGAAGAAGAAGAAAAAGAAGAATCCGTGACTGGAGGAGGGGGTTGGTCAACAAAACTGTTTAGACTTTTGGGGTATCAGGTTGATTGTAGATGTCTACACCACGTAAAATTTAAGTAATTTTGATTAAGAGTGCATTGAGATACTGATCTGTATTATAATCGTGATAAAAAAGTTAATAGTAGAATTATGGGATAATTCTGCCAATGTCGACGTGTGTTTAAATTGAGTTTTGAGTGATAGGATCAATTTTAATCACTGAGCAATGTCATTTTAAAATTTTGGTTAGATAATTAACTGGTTTCTAATTATGATTTTATTTGGAAATTGAATGATTTTTAAAACAGAAGGATTGATTTGAGTTGAGTATGTTAAAATGTATATGAGTGAAGCAATTCATGTATTAGGGATTGATTGTTTTGATTGTTGTGATGAACTAAAGATGTTGACGCTATTATAAGCATGCCATGGGTGAACTCTGGTCTGGAGAGTGAAAATGTTCCTAATCAATTTTGATCTATAGGCATTGCCTTATAAATAGTGGAATCGTGATGCTTATCTTGGGTCATGTTCATTAGGCACCAAGGGGATACATTTTATTTTAAGTAGGAGTCATTACCTGGGTTTGTCCAACAAGATATGCTCATTTTAGTTTCTGGGATGGAAATAGTCATTTCCAACACACTATGCTGATCCATTGGAGTGTGATAGATAACTAAAGCTTATTTTATTAAACTCCATTGTTGCATGCACTGCATTATGCAATAAATATGTGCTTTTCACTGTCTATGGAAAATATAGCTTTGAATCTCATGAACTGTATGCATTTTTTGTTTTTCTTCGTGGGTTCGTGCAGGTGACTGTGTATCATAACCTTCCCAGACAAATTGCTAGAGTGTTTAGAAAATGTGTTGAGTGTTATGGGCGTCGTGAGGATTGGACCAAAACGCAGCGGGTAAAGTGCTCATCTTCTTTCTTTATTAACTAAAACCCTTAAACAAATTAAACTGATGACGAAAACAGTCCAGTAAGGTGCACAGACTATACTGGAAACAACCACTCACAAAACACAAGCGAAAACAAACCCAACTAAATATGGCCTGCAATTAGAGACAATGACAACCAGCTGCCTCTAATTGGAGGTCATTGCCAAAAACCCAACATAGAAATAGAAAACTAGATATACACATAGAAATAGAAAATATAGAACATAAACCAAAAATCCCGAAACACACAAAACAAACACCCCCTGCCACGCCCTGACCAAACTACAATGACAAATAACCCCTTTTACTGGTCAGGACGTGACATTGAGGATTGAAATAAGAGACAGTGCTGAGTTTCTTGGAATGAGGCTGAGTTAGTGTTGTGGAAGCTGGTCATGTGCAGGAACCCCATGCAATGAGTTATTGCTTGGTGATTTTTTGGTTTATGTAAAATATATGTATTTTCTATGTGAATGAATGTTTTTAAATCTAGTGATTTTCTTTTTAGTTGAGAGGGGACTGAGAGGGATGACTGTCCTTTCTGTTGTGATGAAGCCTGTGTTTAGACACTGGTTCTCCTGTAACTTAGGGAGCATTTCTATGTTCTCTTTTCTTTGTGTATTTTCCTCAACAATGTATTATTCTGTGTGATTAAACATGTGCAAGTCTGTCTTGTAGGATAAAGGTTGTAAACTCAGTTTCCGAAGGGAAAAAGCTTACATGAGGTTAAGGTACTCAACATTGAAGGGATTTGATTCTTTATTTTCTTTTAAATTTGATAATGTATTTTTTTGTTGTTGTAAGAATTCATATAATCTACAACTACTGTTAGTAAGGTGTAACGTTACTGTTCTGATTCTCCAGAAGGGACTGAGTCCCTTGATGAATCAGAATGTATCCCTTTGGACTCTGTTGGAAGCCTGACTTCTTCCCTCAGCTGGGGCTCAGTCACTTAGGGCCCAGAGAGGGGAGAGGTCAGGCTTGTCTTTCACATGTCCCTGGTGCTATGCAGAATATCAGAAAGGGAAGAGGACAGGATGGAACATTGTCTTCATATGTGAATGTATCTGTTAATCCATGTGAAGGGATGGCATGATTAATGGGGAACCAATAACTTGTCTTCACAATGTCTGTGCGCAAGTCACTCCCTCCTTTGGCATTGGGGGAAGGTGTATGGCAGTGTCCGGAACCATTGTATGTCCTCTCTGATGTTGCACTTATCCTGGGATAGTGTATGACCTAGAGGCTCACTCCCCTCAGTGAGCTTGTCCAGGAGTGGAGTCAAGAGGGGGTTTACTTGAGATGGGAGTATCTAGAGTTGTCAATTGATTTATGCCATTGGATGAGATGGTGTTTTTGTGCTATGAAGTACCAGGAATGATATTAGAACCTCGTCTTAGGGACCAAACTGAATGATAATTTATAGCGAAAGCTATCTGGCGAAGGGATACTCCTTTCTCAATTATAAAGTCCCTTTGTGAACTGTTTCTAAGATCTGTGGTTCGTCATGTACGTTGAGAGGGGTGTATCTTGGCTATAAAAGATCTTTGTACTTTTGTGTTGTCAAAGGGCTTTTGCAAAGCTCTTATTATTAAAGATGTAGTTTAAGTATACCTCTGACTGGTGTGTGACGTTTGTAACTGTCCTCATTTGGTAATGCAGAAATTAGCCACCACAACAGGATGAGAGAAGATGAGGGGAGAGGACAGGATGAGGGGAGAGGACAGGATGAGAGGAGATGAGGGGAGAGGACAGGATGAGAGAAGATGATGGCAGAGGACAGGATGAGAGAAGATGGGGGAGAGGACAGGATGAGGGAAGATGAGGGGAGAGGACAGGATGAGGGGAGAGGACAGGATGAGAGAAGATGAGGGGAGAGGACAGGATGAGGGGAGAGGACAGGATGAGAGGAGATGAGGGGAGAGGACAGGATGAGAGAAGATGAGGGGAGAGGACAGGATGAGAGAAGATGAGGGGAGAGGACAGGATGAGGGGAGAGGACAGGATGAGAGGAGATGAGGGGAGAGGACAGGATGAGAAAAGATGAGGGGAGAGGACAGGATGAGAGAAGATTAGGGGAGACGACAGGATGAGAGAAGATGAGGGGAGATGACAGGATGAGAGAAGATGAGGGGAGATGACAGGATGAGAGAAGATGGGGGAGAGGACAGGATGAGAGAAGATGAGGGAAGAGGACAGGATGAGAGAAGATTAGGGGGAGATGACAGGATGAGAGGAGATGAGGGGAGAGGACAGGATGAGGGGAGAGGACAGGATGAGAGGAGAGGACAGGAAGAGAGAAGATGAGGGGAGAGGACAGGATGAGGGGAGAGGACAGGATGAGAGAAGATGAGGGGAGAGGACAGGATGAGAGAAGATGAGGGGAGAGGACAGGATGAGAGGAGATGAGGGGAGAGGACAGGATGAGAGAAGATGAGGGGAGAGGACAGGATGAGGGGAGAGGACAGGATGAGAGGAGATGAGGGGAGAGGACAGGATGAGAAAAGATGAGGGGAGAGGACAGGATGAGAGAAGATTAGGGGAGACGACAGGATGAGAGAAGATGAGGGGAGACGACAGGATGAGAGAAGATGAGGGGAGAGGACAGGATGAGAGAAGATGGGGGAGAGGACAGGATGAGAGAAGATGAGGGAAGAGGACAGGATGAGAGAAGATTAGGGGGAGATGACAGGATGAGAGGAGATGAGGGGAGAGGACAGGATGAGGGGAGAGGACAGGATGAGAGGAGAGGACAGGAAGAGAGAAGATGAGGGGAGAGGACAGGATGAGGGGAGAGGACAGGATGAGAGAAGATGAGGGGAGAGGACAGGATGAGAGAAGATGAGGGGAGAGGACAGGATGAGAGAAGATGAGGGGAGAGGACAGGATGAAAGAAGATGAGGGGAGAAGACAGGATGAGAGAAGATGAGGGGAGAGGACAGGATGAGAGAAGATGGGGAGAGGACAGGATGAGAATAAGAATGAATAGACAGTGTGTGTGTGTGTGTGTGTGTGTGTGTGTGTGTGTGTGTGTGTGTGTGTGTGTGTGTGTGTGTGTGTGTGTGTGTGTGTGTGTGTGTGTGTGTGTGTGTGTGTGTGTGTGTGTGAATGTGTGTCTGTCTCAATGTGTGTGTGTAGTTTGTGTTTGTGTGTGTGTGTGTGTGTGGGGGGTGTATGTATGTGTGTGTGTATGTGTGTTGTGTTAGTGTGTGCGTGTGTGTGTGTCTGTGTTAGTGTGTGTGTCTGTTTTAGTGTGTTAGTGTGTGTCTATGTTAATGTGTGTGTGTGTGTGTGTGTGTCTGTGTTAGTGTGTGTGTGTGTCTGTGTTAGTGTCTGTGTGTGTGTCTGCGTTAGAGTGTGTGTGTGTGTGTGTGTGTGTGTGTGTGTGTGTGTGTGTGTGTGTGTGTGTGTGTGTGTGTGTGTGTGATAAGAGATAATGATAATTGCAGAAAAACTTTATTGACCTGAAATTAGTATTGAAAGGTAAAACTAAGTTTAGTTAATTCGGAAAGTATTCAGACCCATTCCCTTTTCCCACATTTTGTTATGTTACAAACTTATTCTAAAATCTATCAAATTATAATTATTTTTTCCCTCATTAATCTACACACAATAACCCATAATGACAAAGCAAAAACAGGTTTTTAGAAATGTTTGAAAATGTATTCAACCTTTAAAAACAGAAATACCTTATTTATATAAGTATTCAGACCCTTTGCTATGAGACTTGAAATTGAGTTCAGGTGCATCCTGTTTCCATTGATCATCCTTGAGATGTTTCTAAACTTGATTGGAGTCCATCTATGGTAAATTCAATTGATTGGACATGATTTGAAAAGGCACACACCTGTTTATATAAGGTCCCACAGTTGACAGTGCATGTCAGAGCAAAATCCAAGCCATGAGGTTGAAGGAATTGTCTGTAGAGCTCTGAGACAGGATTGTGTCAATTCACAGATCTGGGGAAGGGTACCAAAAAATGTCTGCAGCATTGAAGGTCCCCATGAACACAGTGACCTCCATTATTCTTAAATGGAAGAAGTTTGGAACCACCAAGACTCTTCCTAGAGCTGGCCGCCCGGCTAAACTGAGCAATCGGGGGAGAAGGGCCTTGGTCAGGGAGGTGATCAAGAACCCGATGGTCATTCTGACAGAGTTCTGGAGTTCCTCTGTGGAGATGGGAGAACCTTCCAGAAGGACATCCGTCTCTGCAGCACTCCACAAATCAGGTCTTTATTGTAGAGTGGCCAGACGGAAGCCTCTCCTCAGTAAAAGGCACATGACAGCCCGCTTGGAGTTTGCCAAAAGGCACCTAAAGGACTCTTGGACTATGAAAAACAAGATTCTCTGGTCTGATGAAACCAAGATTGAACTTTTTGGCCTTAATGCCAAGCGTCACGTCTGGCGGAAACCTGCCACCATCCCTACGGTGAAGCATGGTGGTGGCAGCATCATGCTGTGGGGATGTTTTTCAGCAGCAAGGACTGGGAGACAAGTCAGGCTTAAGGGAAAGATGAATGGAGCAAAGTACAGAGAGATGCTTGATGAAAACCTGCTCCAGAGCGCTCAGGACCTCAGACTGGGGTGAAGGTTCATACATTTACATTTACATTTAAGTCATTTAGCAGACGCTCTTATCCAGAGCGACTTACAAAAAGTTCACCTGCCAACAGGACAATGACCCTAAGCACACAGCCAAGACAACGCAGGAGTGGCTTTGTGACAAGTCTCTGAATGTCCTTGAGTGGCCCAGCTAGAGCCCGGACTTGAACCCGATCGAACTATCTCTGGAGATACCTGAAAATAGCTGTGCAGCAACGCTCCCCATCCAACCTGACTGACCTTGAGAGGATCTGCAGAGCAGAATTGGAGAAACTCCCAAAATACATGTTTGCCAAACTTGTAGCGTCATACCAAAGAAGACTCGAGGCTGTAATCGCTGCCAAAGTTGCTTCAACAAAGTACTGAGTAAAGGGTCTGAATACTTATGGAAATGTTATATTTCAGTTGTTTGTTTGTTTATAAATGTGCAAAACTGTCTAAAAACCTGTTTTTGCTTTGTCATTATGGGGTATTGTGATGTCATTATGGGGTATTGTGATGTCATTATGGGGTATTGTGATGTCATTATGGGGTATTGTGTGTAGATTGATGAGGGAAAAAATAATTTATTAAATTATAAAATAAGGCTGTAAAGTAACAAGATTGGGAAAAAGTCAAGGGGTCTGAATACTTTCTGAATGCTCGGTAGTATATGTTGTTCTCTAGAATTTCCCTCACCAACTTTAAACATCAGCTATCTGAGCAGCTAAACGATCGCTGCAGCTGTACATAGTCCATCTGTAAATAGCCCACCCAATCTACCTACCTCATCCCCATACTGTTTTTATTTTATTTACTTTTCTGCTCTTTTGCACACCAGTATTTCTACTTGCACATCATCATATGCTCATTTATCACTCCAGTGTTAATCTGCTAAATTGTAATTATTCGCTCCTATGGCCTATTTATTGCCTACCTCCTCATGCCTTTTGCACACACTGTATATAGATTCCCTTTTTTTTCTACTGTGTCATTGACTTGCTTGTGTTATTGGCTTGTTTATTGTTTAATCCATGTGTAACTCTGTGTTGTTGTCTGTGTCACACTGCTTTGCTTTATCTTGGCCAGGTCGCAGTTGTAAATGAGAACTTGTTCTCAACTAGCCTACCTGGTTAAATATATTTTTTTTTAAATAATTCATCAAAATAACTCTGATGATTTAAGCTTATGCACTTTGGATGGTGTCCATATTGATTGTGTTTGAGGCATCTGATGAAAAGCTGCCTTTTAAAAAGCATATTGATAAGTTAAGAAGCTGAGAGTAAAAAATGGGCTTCTTTTATAGAAACAAGTCATGCCTTTCGCTAAATATACTGAACAAAAATATAAACGCAACATGTAAAGTATTGGTCCCATGTGTCGTGTCTTTGGCTATGCCGGATTAAGTGATATGACATGCTAACTTATAAAATGATTTCTCTGTAATTAATATTACCTGATTAAGCTAATCATGTAAATGTAATTAACTAGAAAGTCGGGGCACCACGGAAGAACGTTTATAGAGCTGTTATCTTCCGAATAAACTCTTAAAATACTTTGTAATATTTTACCTCGATAGCAGTCAATATTAACCCTTGTCTTATTTTCAGTCTCATAATGAAAGTTGTAAATTCTTGGCTATCTTCACGAACCCTGGCTAACAAGTTGAATCAGCAATACAAAATTGGGTTTAATTATTTATTTACTAAATACCTAACTAATCACACAGAATTACAAATACACAGAATACAATGATGTCATACAGAAAACGTCCTGGTGGACTGAACCTGTATGAAAGCTAGTTACACAAAGGAAAGGGGGTTGGGCTTGAATGAAAGAGCGGGAAGATTTAGGAACACAGAAACAGCAGCTATGCTATCGTAAATACATTATCTTATGCATTCTAAATTACCGCCCATTTGGAAAAGGAAAATGCAATAAATATTTACTCTGAGCTGCGCTTCGGTAGATTGGTCGTAGATGCTGACCGGGTTGGCCAACAGATCTCCCTGTTTTCGGAAGAATGTCAATGGTGGTCCATTGGATACGTGGTGGTATCTTCGTCTGGTTGTTAGACTGGATCCGTCGTCCGTCCTTTCCTAACCCACGTTAGCAGCGGCCGCTGCTAACTCAACGGCTAGGAAGTAGCACTTCTGTAGTGAATAAGCTCAAAGTTCATACCAGTTCATACCAGAGCTCACGCCGAGGTTGGCTTAGTTCTGTACTTGACATGTGTGTCCTTCTAACGTAGAGGCTGCAGACCTCCCGTACTGGAACAACGTGGTTATCTTTTCGTCAAAGGATTATATAGTGGAGAGGGGGAGGGAGGTGTTTCATCGTTTATAACCCCTGTCTCTTCACAGGGTTGGGCCACTGATCGAGCAGGGCACTTTCCTTATGAAAACCCAAATCTCTCATTCGGAAGCTAAAATTACATTTCATCTCCTAACAAACATTTTCAATATCAAACATTTCAATTGCATAACAATTCCATGTGACTCTGATAACTAGAGGGCGTATACTTTCTCAGATACAGTTTATGTCGTCCTGTCATCAGTCATAATGTCTCAGATGACAACCGAACTGACATACATACTCATTACGTTCCCAAGCATATTTCCAACTGGTTTTATTAACAAAATATGTGGTACCTTTCCCCATTTGTTTGATGTTCCCAGACTCTCTATATTTAACACAGGCTATTCAAGTCCTTCAGTAGATTTCAGAGAGGGGAAGGGAGAAAGGTATTTATGGGGGGGGGGGGGTCATAAACCTTACCCACAGGCCAACGTCATGACACATGTTTCATGAGCTGAGTTAAAACATCCCAGAAATGTTCCATAAGCACAAAAATATTATTTCTCTAAATATTTGTTCACACATTTGTTTACATCCCTGTTAGTGAGCATTTCTCCTTTACCTAGATCATCCATCCACCTGACAGGTGTGGCATATCAAGAAGCTGATTAAACAGCATGATCATTACACAGGTGCACCTTGTGCTGGGGACAATATAAGGCCACTCTATAAAGTGCAGTTTTGTCACACAGCACAATGCCACAGATGTCTCATGTTTTGAGGGAGTGTGCAATTGGCATGTTGACTGCAGGAATGTCCACCAGAGCTGTTGCCAGAAAATGTAATATCAATTTATCTACCATAAGCCGCCTCCAACATTGTTTTAGGGAATTTGGCAGTATGTTCAACCGGCCTCACAACCGTTGACCCCGTGTAACCACGACAGCCCAGGACCTCCACATCCGGCTTCTTCACCTGTTGGATTGTCTGAGAACAGCCACTGGGACAGCTCATGAAACTGTGGGTTTGCACAACCGAAGAATTTCTGCACAAACTGTCAGAAACCGTCTCAGGGAACCTCATCTTCATGCTCGTCTTGACCTGATTCCAGTTTAGCATTGTAACCGACTTCAGCCACCATATGCTCACCTTCGATGGCCATTGGCACGCTGGGAGAAGTGTGCTCTTCACTGATGAATCCTGGTTTCAACAGTATCGGGCAGATGGCAGACAGCTTGTATGGCGTTGTGTGGGCAAGTGGTTTGCTGATGTCAACATTGTGAACAGAGTGCCCCATGGTGGCGGTGGGGTTATGGTATGGGCAGGCATAAGCTGTGGACAACAAATACAATTAAAACATTTTTATGGCATTTTGAATGCACAGAGATACCGTGATGAGATCCTGAGGTCCATTGTTGTGCCATTCATCCACCACCATCACCTCATGTTTCAGCTTGATAATACACAGCCCCATGTGACAAGGATCTGTCCACAATTCCTGGAAGCTGAAAATGTCCCAGTTCTTCCATGGCCTGCATACTCACCAGATATGTATCCCATTGAGCATGTTTGGGATGCTCTGGATCGACGTGTACGACAGCGTGTTCCAGTTCCCGCCAATATCCAGAAACTTCACACAGCCATTGAAGAGGAGTGGGACAACATTCCACAGGCCACAATCAACAGCCTGATCAACTCCATGTGAAGGAGATGTGACGTGCTGCATGAGGCAAATGGTGGTCACACCAGATACTGACTGGTTTTCTGATCCACGCCCCTGTATATATTTTTTAAGGTATCTGTGACCAACAGATGCATATCTGTATTCCCAGTCATGTGAAATCCATAGATTAGGGCCTAATGAATGTATTTCAATTGACTGATTTCCTTATATGAACTGTAACTCAGTAAAATCGTAGAAATTGTTGCGTGTTGCGTTTCTATTTTTGTTCAGTGTAGTAGAAAGCAGATTATTCAGTGGACGTTCCTCCTATCGGTCCTAGACTATGGCGACGTCATCTACTGTATATGAACGTAGCTGCCACCTCATTATCGCCGTTACATGCAGTTGATCATAGCACACTGCTCTTTATCACAGCTGATATTTTCAGTACTTATCACTGTATTCTCTACCAGGAAGATGGCTGCTCCTCTTTGACGTTGATTCATTGCTATGTTTTTATTTATAAAGCCCTTTTAGAAAAAGTCCCACTAACATCATAACTAAACTTTATACTTATGAGTTACCACACCCAGTCTCAATGCTGGTTAACTCTGGGAATTCCTCTGGTCTCTACGGAGTTAAATATATCACTGTTTAGTTTTCAAACACCTTATTTGTGGAACAATACGTTCTTAGATGTGATGTTCTGGTGTCTCTCGGTCAGTTCAGAAAGCTGATTAAAGACCTTATAACTGAGGATTGTGTTCTGGTGTCTCTCGGTCAGTTCAGAAAGCTGATTAAAGACCTTATAACTGAGGATTGTGTTCTGGTGTCTCTCGGTCAGTTCAGAAAGCTGATTAAAGACCTTATAACTGAGGATTGTGTTCTGGTGTCTCTCGGTCAGTTCAGAAAGCTGATTAAAGACCTTATAACTGAGGATTGTGTTCTGGTGTCTCTCGGTCAGTTCAGAAAGCTGATTAAAGACCTTATAACTGAGGATTGTGTTCTGGTGTCTCTCGGTCAGTTCAGAAAGCTGATTAAAGACCTTATAACTGAGGATTGTGTTCTGGTGTCTCTCGGTCAGTTCAGAAAGCTGATTAAAGACCTTATAACTGAGGATTGTGTTCTGGTGTCTCTCGGTCAGTTCAGAAAGCTGATTAAAGACCTTATAACTGAGGATTGTGTTCTGGTGTCTCTCAGTCAGTTCAGAAAGCTGATTAAAGACCTTATAACTGAGGATTGTGTTCTGGTGTCTCTCGGTCAGTTCAGAAAGCTGTTTGAAGACGTTATAACTGAGGATTGTGATTGTTTTTTTATGACTATTTCTTTTTTTCTGCTTGAATTTGTTTTTATATTTTGAAATTTGTATTTTCTGTCAATTCTGTAATTCAGAGCGCATCTATAAAATAGACCTTGGTCTCAGTATGACTCCCTGATTAAAATAAAAAATAAAAATATAATTTGCTGTTAACATAGACAGTCATGCTACTGTAATAATGCACCGTGGTGGATCTTAAATGAGCTTCCCTTCTGTTTCACAGTTATTTCAAGTTTTATTTGGCCTGCAGTCAATATTTCCCAGTGTGATTACGACTGTCATAACATTGTCAAGAAAGCTCTCAAACATGTTTAGCTATTTATGACAGCTTTTGTTAATTTAGCCAACATTTTGTTTCCAAGGACGAAACTGTCTTGAGACATAATAATGTAATGTACTATAAATATATGTAAAATAGACCTATAGTAAATCATATTAGCTTTAGTTAGGCCTACCCATCCTGTCCTACATATGCCTACATTTGACATGTTATTACACATGTAATGAGGCATTATAACGGTGTTTGAGACATTTGTCACGTAGGCGTTATAACGAGCTGTGTAAACTGAAAGGTTGCTGATGTGGGCTATGTAGATGCGCTCCAGCGACTCCCGCTGATCTCCCAGTGCGCAGGCGTGTCCGGCGCGCAGTGCCGCAGACAGGGGGCGTCAACATGGCGTACTGACGACGACTGCAGCCTGCCAGAGAGACACGGGAGGCGATACGACCAACAGGGTACCATTCTGCCGAGCGTCAAGATAACTTGTCTTTTATTGATGCGTTCTTTCGCACCATCGGGAGAATAGGGTGCGATTCGAAGAACAGGAGAGGATCATTTACCCTTTCTTTTTAATATTCCTTAATATTCCCCCCTTTTCCCCCGGCCTCTCCGTAGTCTATTTGATGCAGCAGAAGGACTGACTGTTGAGAGCAGGTGTGTGTGTGTGTGTGTGTGTGTGTGAGAGAGAGAGACCCCAGCGGCCGCTCCTCTCTCCGTCCTCTCCAGTGTCCAAAGAGGAAATGTCGAGCGAGAAGCCGGTTTCTGCACCTCCACTGTCGGATCCAGACCGAGCCGCTCATCCCCCGGGCCCCGGCCAGCCCCAGGTCGTTACGGGCGCTGGCTCTGCTCCCATCGGGGACAGGATGGTCTCTGGATCCGGCTCCATGGTGCTCCCGGCCGGGGTGATCAACCCCGCCGTGCCGATCAGGAATATCCAAATGAAATTCGCCGTACTGGTCGGCCTCATTCAGGTTGGCGAGGTTAGCAACCGGGACATCGTCGAAACGGTTCTCAACCTGGTAAGTAGAAAGCGCAATTGTAGCCTAGGGTAGCATCGCCGCTATGAACCCAGTCCTATAGCCTAGCATTAGCACATAGCTAGAATCACTGCACTGTGTTGCGCTGCTGTAGCACAGTCCTCTAACCTACCGCTGTTATGTGTAGCAGCAGAAAGCTCCTCTTTTATTTACGACGCTGCTTTTAGCTACTTTCCCCATCCATCCATCCATCCATCCATGTTGTGGTGGCTAAGGCTTGCAGGATGATGTCATATGTTTGCTCAGTGGAAGGATTAGGGTTTTTTTCTGTCATGCAGTGGAGATAATAAGGGTTATGGGGAACTAGATGATTATAAAAGCTGGAGAGAGAGAGAGAGAGAGAGAGAGAGAGAGCGAGACAGAGGGTAAAAGGGATGTGATTTGTAAAGTCTTGAAGCTAAACCAAGGGATGTAATGACCCTCGCTACGGATCGGAGGGTAACAGTTATTCGGCCATTAAGGCTCTATAGTTTATACATTAAGGCTAGGCTATTCATTTATAGCTGTGGCGACACTCGGAAATATGTGACCGGAATACCTTCGCTCAGTGGTCGAGATTGGTGTGTGTGTGTGTGTGTGTGTGTGTGTGTGTGTGTGTGTGTGTGTCCCGTTTTGGACCACAAATAAAAACATGTAGCCATTCACTTGACCCCAACGTGATACATCAGCAGCTAGTGAATTTGTTAGGCTGCAACACACACACACACGTACACACACACACTCTCTCTCTCTCTCTCTCTCTCTCTCACCCTCTCACACACACACACACACACACACACGCCAAATCGTTACATTGTTTCTGCACCTTGCTCGGCACTCGTTGTGTTGGAACAGTGCTACATATTCCTCGCCAGCAGTGGAAAGAAAAGCGTTAATTGTATATTGTTTCCGGGCCAGAATTCTGTGCAGGCTGCAGCGTCTGCGTTGTTTACCACCGGATGGAACAAAGGCATTGTGCTGTGCATTGTTGTCGCCATATGTAGCCTACAGCTAGCCTATGAGTGTCTCAGAAATAATTAGCCTTTAAGCTATGCTTTGTTTTGAATAAGAGATTTGGTGCCTTTTTAATTTTTTAAAAATATATATTCTATATATATAGGCATATGCCAATCCCATAGGCTAGGTTCTCCTGTTTCTTTGTAGTTTAGCTATGTGCTAAACTATCGAAGATGCCTGCCTTTAGCCTAATACCCTATCGTTATGTCTGAACGTCACCTAGAGAGCTTTGGTCTAGTGAGTATAGGAGGGGGAATTTAAACCTGGCTGCGGATTAACAAATGGGGACTTTTGTTATGAAACAGACCTGTTTTTAATGCACATCACAGATGCACTAATGCTTTATAGTCTAGGGATATGGCGTGTGTGTGTGTGTGTGTGTGTGTGTGTGTGTCAAGGGGATGTTTTTCTTCTGCTATGCTAGAATCAAACCCTCTATAGTTTCTATACTAAGGTGCTTAGGCTAGCGTTACACATTGTGATCTGTTTTGGAAGGGGCCTAGGCCTATATATCTCATCACCATGGTTTTATATAGATCAGGTTAAATGTTAAATGCTAAATTCCTATGATAAGGCAAAAAGGCTAAATGCTTATGATAAGTTAAATCATTAGCGTATTTCTATTCGCTAATTGTGGGACAGTTTGGGTGAATAGCCCAAACCCGTTTCTATCCCTGTGTGATGCTGTGATGTTTGTGTAGCAGGGTCCAAATCTTGTAGTTATTATTGACTTGAGGAGGGTTGATGCTTTCGCTGGCTCACCTTGACCTACTCTGCTCCCTCCTCTTCCTCCTCTAATCCCCTCCTTCTCATCCCTCTTTTCTGTCAGATATAGGAGGTGAAGATTTCATCCTCAACCTCAAACCGACGTACTAATAGGTTACGTCTATCGGATGCTGCTGCATCCTGCACAATTCATTTGACCATTTACCATAGCCTGTAAAGGGATAAGGAGATGGTAAGGAGATGATAAGGAGATGGTAGGGAGATGGTAAGGAGATGATAAGGAGATGGTAAGGAGATGGTAGGGAGATGGTAAGGAGATGATAAGGAGATGGTAAGGAGATGATAAGGAGATGGTAGGGAGATGGTAAGGAGATGATAAGGAGATGGTAGGGAGATGGTAAGGAGATGGTAAGGAGATGATAAGGAGATGGTAAGGAGATGATAAGGAGATGATAAGGAGATGGTAAGGAGATGGTAAGGAGATGATAAGGAGATGGTAAGGAGATGGTAAGGAGATGGTAAGGAGATGATAAGGAGATGGTAAGGAGATGATAAGGAGATGATAAGGAGATGGTAAGGAGATGGTAAGGAGATGATAAGGAGATGGTAAGGAGATGATAAGGAGATGATAAGGAGATGATAAGGAGATGGTAAGGAGATGGTAGGGAGATGGTAAGGAGATGGTAAGGAGATGGTAAGGAGATGGTAAGGAGATGGTAAGGAGATGGTAAGGAGATGATAAGGAGATGGTAAGGAGATGGTAAGGAGATGGTAAGGAGATGGTAAGGAGATGATAAGGAGATGGTAAGGAGATGATAAGGAGATGATAAGGAGATGGTAAGGAGATGGTAGGGAGATGGTAAGGAGATGGTAAGGAGATGGTAAGGAGATGGTAAGGAGATGATAAGGAGATGGTAAGGAGATGATAAGGAGATGGTAAGGAGATGGTAGGGAGATGGTAGGGAGATGGTAAGGAGATGGTAAGGAGATGGTAAGGAGATGGTAAGGAGATGGTAAGGAGATGATAAGGAGATGGTAAGGAGATGGTAAGGAGATGGTAAGGAGATGGTAAGGAGATGGTAGGGAGATGGTAAGGAGATGGTAAGGAGATGATAAGGAGATGGTAAGGAGATGATAAGGAGATGGTAAGGAGATGGTAAGGAGATGGTAAGGAGATGGTAAGGAGATGATAAGGAGATGGTAAGGAGATGGTAAGGAGATGGTAAGGAGATGGTAAGGAGATGATAAGGAGATGGTAAGGAGATGATAAGGAGATGATAAGGAGATGGTAAGGAGATGGTAGGGAGATGGTAAGGAGATGGTAAGGAGATGGTAAGGAGATGGTAAGGAGATGATAAGGAGATGGTAAGGAGATGATAAGGAGATGGTAAGGAGATGGTAGGGAGATGGTAGGGAGATGATAAGGAGATGGTAAGGAGATGGTAAGGAGATGGTAAGGAGATGGTAAGGAGATGATAAGGAGATGATAAGGAGATGGTAAGGAGATGGTAGGGAGATGGTAAGGAGATGGTAAGGAGATGATAAGGAGATGGTAAGGAGATGATAAGGACGAGGGTAAGGAGATGGTAGGGAGATGGTAAGGAGATGGTAAGGAGATGATAAGGAGATGGTAAGGAGATGATAAGGAGATGATAAGGAGATGGTAAGGAGATGGTAGGGAGATGGTAAGGAGATGATAAGGAGATGGTAAGGAGATGATAAGGAGATGGTAAGGAGATGGTAAGGAGATGATAAGGAGATGGTAAGGAGATGATAAGGAGATGGTAAGGAGATGATAAGGAGATGGTAAGGAGATGATAAGGAGATGGTAAGGAGAGGAGAAAAGAAAGAGGAGGAAGAGAGATGGTCTGGCCTGCAGGCAGCATGCAAGTGGACAGCGTCATGCATTTAAAAGCAGGTAGTGGAGGAGAGGAGCGGGGGATGAGAGAATGAGGGGTGGGGGAGGAGGAGGATGCTGCAGTGTCAGAGAGGCAGAGAGGCAGCCAGCCAGAGAGGCAGAGAGGCAGCCAGCCAGAGAGACAGCCAGCCAGAGAGGCAGCCAGCCAGAGAGGCAGCCAGCCAGAGAGGCAGAGAGGCAGCCAGCCAGAGAGGCAGAGAGGCAGAGCGACAGACAGCCAGCCAGAGAGGCAGAGCGTCAGCCAGAGAGGCAGCCAGCCAGAGAGGCAGAGAGGCAGGCAGAGCGGCAGGGTACTGGATAGATGGATAGATGAAAGATGGATAAATGATAGGTGATAGGTGGATAGGGAGAAAAGCAAAACTGGGGCTTAGATCAGTATTAATGTGTAACATGAGAGAGAGAGAGAGAGAGAGAGACAGACAGACAGACAGACAGACAGACAGACAGGCAGGCAGGCAGGCAGGCAGGCAGGCAGGCAGGCAGGCAGGCAGGCAGGCAGGCAGGCAGGCAGACAGACAGACAGACAGACAGACAGACAGACAGACAGACAGACAGACAGACAGACAGACAGACAGACAGACAGACAGACAGACAGACCAATCCTCCAGCCTCTCTCCATATCCCCATCATCCATTGTCCTTGGCGGGCAGTAGTGTCTGAATCTGAAATACTATAGCCTTAATTGAAAGAGCTGGTGGTCTGAGAGCCAGGGTCGGGACGGTGGCAGTGGTTTGTTGGCCCAACACAGTCCTCTGTGGCTGGGATAGCTACTCTATTATTCAGCCAGGTCGTTCAGTGGAGAACCGCAGAGAGGGATTCACACACCACACGAGTATTGATGGAAGGATAGATGGGCAGATGGAGGGTTGGAAGGATGGATGAAGGAGACCGCAGCACACCACAACCTTATTAATATGGCCCCAGGATGGATGGAGGGATAGAAACACTGCCTTATAGAATAGGTGTTTGTTTGTTTTTCCTAACATAATAATCAGAATGAGTAAAAGCAAATAGGACACAGATGATTTGGTTGAATTGTGGCTTTTCCCCCTGTCAACAAATGCTGATAAAGTTACCCTTCATATAGCTCAGTGCATTAGTTTGAATGCTTTAGTTAGCTTAGCTTAACTAGTTCCAGGGTTAGGGTGTGGATTTAGGCAGGGAAATGATTGGTGCTGTTCCACCTGTTTCACACTCTAAATTATTCCCATAATCCAGGGGTTCCTAAACTTTTTGGGCCTACGACCACGTTTTGATATCTGAAAATCCTCACGACCCCAACCATGTAAAAATGTAGTTAAGAGCCAATGTTAACTTTTTTTAATGTGGGTCTATGGCAGTCAATGAAAAAACAGATGCCAGTATTTCTGATTGTCTTCTCAACTCACCATCACATACTTTTAATGTGGGTCTATGACAGTCAATTTCAAATGAGTCTGACATAATGTCTCTTACCTCATAATGTCTCTTACCTCATAATGTCTCTTACTTCATAATGTCTCTTACCTCATAATGTCTCTTACCTCATAATGTCTCTTACCTCATAATGTCTCTTACCTCATAATGTCTCCGACCTCATAATGTCTCTTACCTCATAATGTCTCTTACCTCATAATGTCTCTTACCTCATAATGTCTCTTACCTCATAATGTCTCTTACCTCACCACCACTAATGAGATGGGTTTGCTCAAAGTCGGGGGGGGGGGTTTGACAGCGTGCAGCTCATCTCTGCAGTCACATCCAACCTGGATCGATATTTGGTTTTAATGCAGACGAGAGCACTAATGGTGCTTTCACGACAACTGGGAACTCTGAAAGATACGAGGTGAAATCATGACGTCAGTGATCTTCAGGTCAGAAAGTTGGAGCTCTAGAAAGATGGAGCTCTAGAAAGTTGGAGCTCTAGAAAGATGGAGCCCTAGAAAGTTGGAGCTCTAGAAAGATGGAGCTCTAGAAAGATGGAGCTCTAGAAAGATGGAGCTCTAGAAAGTTGGAGCTCTAGAAAGATGGAGCTCTAGAAAGATGGAGCTCTAGAAATATGGAGCTCTAGAAAGTTGGAGCTCTAGAAAGATGGAGCTCTAGAAAGTTGGAGCTCTAGAAAGATGGAGCTCTAGAAAGATGGAGCTCTAGAAAGATGGAGCTCTAGAAAGAGGCCAGAGTTCCTGAGTTGGAATTCTGAGTTGGATGACCGTTGAAAACTATTTTTCCCAGTCGGGGCTTGTTTTGTTCAGAGTTCTCACCTATCTTGAACGCACTGAAGTCTGAGATTTTCCGAGTTCCCAGTTCCGAGTTAATACTCAGAGGAAGACGGCCGGGTATTACCTTCAAGTCAGGAACCAAAACTCCTCCGTAGTGACCCGGGAATGCATTCGGCCACATGACAGTTCGATCAGTTGTTCGATTTCACTTACCGGCATGTCAACTGAGTAAGGATCACAGTTAAACGTATAGGGAAGTAGGTCCCTAAGTGCTCTTCCAAGCGTTGGAGGTGAGCAGTCGTCACTCCTGTGGGACTCTTACTGATGCGGTTTTCTGTTAGAAACATGCACAGCCGAGGGAAGAGGCATGGTTCGCTTTTTAAAAAGAAAATCCTCTGAATCCACTAATTCGATCCCTGATCTGTAGAATGTTTTTTGTATTTCCCCTGCATGCTTGCGTTCAGTTCGTTCAGTTTCCCAGATATGTCTGTTACATCGGCAAGGAGACACATTTTATGTTCATTTCACAGAAAGTTATTAACAAAGTCTGTTTTTTTTAATATCCATTGTGAATGACAACGCTTCCTCTCTCAATGCAGAAATTCTTTCCACGCCGTCGATAACCACCAAGCCTTGGTATGAAATAGAGCATTGTCGTGCTCTGATTGCATATCTCCACATTGTTTTGTGAACAGGCGTGAGCACAATGGATGTGGTTTGATGTAGTTTACAATGGAAGTTACCTGCCGCGGTATATCTCAGAGTAGCAGAGGGAGACACAGTCATAACTAGAGTGTAGAGGCCTGCCCTCCGTCCCACCATAGATGGAGCCCCATCTGTACAAAAGCCAACCATTTGATCCCATGGAATCTGTTTTTCATCAATACAGCCACATAGCACACTGAACATCCCATGTGACGTTTCATGCTCGGTAATCGTGAGACAGAACAACATGTCCTCGTGAATAACATCCCCCGACGTGGAGCAACAAAAGTCAACGCATCTCAGCCCTCACAGCTAACCTCCACTTGGAGAGCATAAACAGCCCTCACAGCTAACCTCCACTTGGAGAGCATAAACAGCCCTCACAGCTAACCTCCACTTGGAGAGCATAAACAGCCCTCACAGCTAACCTCCACTTGGAGAGCATAAACAGCCCTCACAGCTAACCTCCACTTGGAGAGCATAAACAGCCCTCACAGCTAACCTCCACTTGGAGAGCATAAACAGCCCTCACAGCTAATCTCCACTTGGAGAGCATAAACAGCCCTCACAGCTAACCTCCACTTGGAGAGCATAAACAGCCCTCACAGCTAACCTCCACTTGGAGAGCATAAACAGCCCTCACAGCTAACCTCCACTTGGAGAGCATAAACAGCCCTCACAGCTAACCTCCACTTGGAGAGCATAAACAGCCCTCACAGCTAACCTCCACTTGGAGAGCATAAACAGCCCTCACAGCTAACCTCCACTTGGAGAGCATAAACAGCCCTCACAGCTAACCTCCACTTGGAGAGCATAAACAGCCCTCACAGCTAACCTCCACTTGGAGAGCATAAACAGTCCTCACATCTAACCTCCACTTGGAGAGCATAAACAGCCCTCACAGCTAACCTCCACTTGGAGAGCATAAATAGCCCTCACAGCTAACCTCCACTTGGAGAGCATAAACAGCCCTCACAGCTAACCTCCACTTGGAGAGCATAAACAGCACTCACAGCTAACCTCCGTTAGGAGAGCATAAACTGGGGAGTTTTTCAGTCGTTCAGTCAGAGTTTCCCTGTTGAATGCTAACAATAGCATCAATTCTTCGTTTCACATTGTTATCTGACAAAGGTATTGATGTGAGTTTCTGTGCTTCTGCTTCCCAACACATTGTTTTCACCATATCAACTGCGGTTGGTAATATCAAAGTCTCTGCAATAGTGTGTGGTTTCATAGCGTGGGAATGAATCATTCACCGTGGGAATGAATCAACTGCAGCCTGTTACCCTGATCTAAGGGCATTCTCTGGTTGAATTTGATCTTTTAGATTTAAATCATTTTCATTAACATTTTTAAGGTTAATCACATTACAATGATTTTGAGATACAAAGACGATATTATAATATATATATTTTTGTATATACAGTACCAATCGAAAGTTTGGACAAACCTACTCATTCCAGGGTTTTTCATTATTTTTTTACTATTTTCTAAATTTTAGAATAATAGTGAAGACATCAAAACTATGAAATAACACATATGGAATCATGGAGTAACTAACCAAAAAAGTGTTAAACAATTCAAAATATATTTTATATTTGAGATTCTTCAGATTCTACCCTTTGCCTTGATTAGGGTTACGGTTATGGTTACGGTTAGCCCTAACCGTAGCCCTAACCGTAGCCATAGCCCTAACCATAGCCCTAACCGTAGCCCTAACCGTAGCCCTAACCGTAGCCATAGCCCTAACCGTAGCCCTAACCGTAGCCATAGCCCTAACCGTAGCCATAGCCCTAACCGTAACCCTAACCATAGCCCTAGCCCTAACCGTAGCCCTAACCGTAACCCTAACCGTAGCCATAGCCCTAACCGTAGCCCTAACCGTAACCCTAACCGTAGCCATAGCCCTAACCGTAGCCATAGCCCTAACCGTAGCCCTAACCGTAGCCCTAACCGTAGCCCTAACCGTAGCCCTAGCCCTAACCGTAGCCCTAACCGTAACCCTAACCGTAGCCCTAACCGTAGCCATAGCCCTAACCGTAGCCCTAACCGTAGCCCTAACCGTAGCCCTAACCCTCAGAGCAGGGCAGTACTGCTGTCCCTTAAATGTACACAGAGAGCTAACATTAATAATATGCATCTCAATCTCTCATGGCTCAAAAGTGGAGGAGAGATTGACTTCATCACTACTTGTATTTGTAAGAAGTATTGAGATGCTGAATGCACTGAGGTGACTGTTTAAACTACAAATACACAACAACTAGGACACCCATCCATAACCCACAAGACATGTCACCAGAGGTCTCTTCACAGTCCACAAGTCCAGAACAGACTATAGGAGGAGTACAGTACTACATAGAGCCATGACTTCTCCAACTGGACAGATGTATCTCTTCATTCAAAGACTCAGTCATGGACACTTTTACTGACAGTTTTGGCTGCTTTGTGTGAATCATTTTTTCTCTACTGTCTTGCCCTTTGTGCTGTTGTCTGTGCCCGATAATGTTTGTACCAAGTTTTGTGTTGCTACCATGTTGTGCTGGTACCATACTGTGTCATGTGTTGCTGCCTTGCTATGTTGTTGTCTTAGGTCTCTCTTTATGTAGTGTTGTCTCTCTTGTCGTGATGTGTGTTTTGTCCTATATATTTTTTTTTTACCCCAGCCCCTGTTCCCGTAAATTGTAAATAATAGTTTGTTCTTAACTGACTTGCCTAGTTAAATAAAGGTAAAATAAATAAAAGACATGGAACTCTATTTCACATCACAGTGTCATGTAAGATTTTAAATGGTATAAAACTGATTTAATGTTGCTGGACCCCAGGAAGAGTAGCTGCTGCCTTGACAGGAACTAATGGGGAACCATAATAAACCCCAAGAAGAGTAGCTGCTGCCTTGACAGGAACTAATGGGGAACCATAATAAACCCCAGGAAGAGTAGCTACTGCCTTGACAGGAACTAATGGGGAACCATAATAAACCCCAAGAAGAGTAGCTGCTGCCTTGACAGGAACTAATGGGGATCCATAATAAACCCCAGGAAGAGTAGCTGCTGCCTTGACAGGAACTAATGGGGATCCATAATAAACCCCAGGAAGAGTAGCTGCTGCCTTGGCAGGAACTAATGGGGAACCATAATAAACCCCAGGAAGAGTAGCTGCTGCCTTGGCAGGAACTAATGTGGATCCATAATAAACCCCAGGAAGAGTAGCTGCTGCCTTGACAGGAACTAATGGGGATCCATAATAAACCCCAGGAAGAGTAGCTGCTGCCTTGACAGGAACTAATGGGGATCCATAATAAACCCCAGGAAGAGTAGCTGCTGCCTTGGCAGGAACTAATGAGGATCCATAATAAACCCCAGGAAGAGTAGCTGCTGCCTTGGCAGGAACTAATGGGGATCCATAATAAACCCCAGGACGAGTAGCTGCTGCCTTGACAGGAACTAATGAGGATCCATAATAAACCCCAGGAAGAGTAGCTGCTGCCTTGGCAGGAACTAATGGGGATCCATAATAAACCCCAGGAAGAGTAGCTACTGCCTTGGCAGGAACTAATGGGGATCCATAATAAACCCCAGGAAGAGTAGCTGCTGCCTTGGCAGGAACTAATGGGGATCCATAATAAACCCCAGGAAGAGTAGCTACTGCCTTGACAGGAACTAATGGGGATCCATAATAAACCCCAGGAAGAGTAGCTACTGCCTTGGCAGGAACTAATGGGGATCCATAATAAACCCCAGGAAGAGTAGCTGCTGCCTTGGCAGGAACTAATGGGGATCCATAATAAACCCCAGGAAGAGTAGCTGCTGGCTTGGCAGGAACTAATGGGGATCCATAATAAACCCCAGGAAGAGTAGCTGCTGCCTTGGCAGGAACTAATGGGGATCCATAATAAACCCCAGGAAGAGTAGCTACTGCCTTGCCAGGAACTAATGGGGATCCATAATAAACCCCAGGAAGAGTAGCTGCTTCCTTGGCAGGAACTAATGGGGATCCATAATAAACCCCAGGAAGAGTAGCTGCTGCCTTGGCAGGAACTAATGGGGATCCATAATAAACCCCAGGAAGAGTAGCTGCTGCCTTGGCAGGAACTAATGGGGATCCATAATAAACCCCAGGAAGAGTAGCTGCTGCCTTGGCAGGAACTAATGGGGATCCATAATAAACCCCAGGAAGAGTAGCTACTGCCTTGGCAGGAACTAATGGGGATCCATAATAAACCCCAGGAAGAGTAGCTGCTGCCTTGGCAGGAACTAATGGGGATCCATAATAAACCCCAGGAAGAGTAGCTGCTGCCTTGGCAGGAACTAATGGGGATCCTTTATAAATAAAATACAAATACAAAACCCTAAGCGTATCCCTTAGCCTAACCCTTAGCAAGCAGTTGCTTATCAAGAGATAGAGCGTCTACAGAATCCGGAATATCCAAATAATGTCTGACCAGAATTTCAGCACACACACACACACACACACACACACACACACACACACACACACACACACACACACACACACACACACACACACACACACGTACACAAACAAACTGTAACGGGGCCTTATAGGTAGTACCCTATTGCTGCCATCAGGGTAAGCGTTGTCTTGGTAACCATGCGTTTGGATACTGTTGCTATCGCTCTCTCTCTTTTTCCTCCAATTCAATTCAAAGGGGCTTTATAGGGAAACACATAGAATGTTTCCATTGCCATGGCAAGTGAAAAACAATAAACATGATAGATCCTTAGTGACGTCTGTACCGAGGAACTTGAAGCTTTCCAGCCATGAATGGGGGCGTGCTCAAACCCCCCCTTATTCCTGTAATCCACATTCAGCTCCTTTGTCTTTCTGACGTTGAAGGATAGGTTGTTGTTCTGGCACCACACTGCCAGGTCTCTGACCTCCTCCCTATAGGCTGTCTCATCGTTGTCGTTTATCAGGCCTACCACCGTCGTGTCGTTGGCAAACTCAATGATGGTGTTGGAATGGTGCGCGTCAATCCAATTGTGGGTGAACAGGAAGGGGACTAAGCACACTCGCTACATTTATAGCCTCGCTACTGTATATAGCCTGTCTTTTTACTGTTGTTTTTATTTCTTTACTTACCTATTGTTCACCTAATACCTTTTTTTGCACTATTGGTTAGAGCCTGTAAGTAAGCATTTCACTGTAAGTTATACACCTCTTGTATTCGGCGTACGTGACAAATACATTTTGATTTGATTTGACGTGCCTTTATGGACCCCGTGTTAAGGGTCAGCATGGCGGATGTGTTGTGTTGTTGAATGCTGTAGTCAGTGAAGACACTTTCCAGCCGGTCAGCTCATGCTCTGAGTACGCGTCCTGGTCATCTGTATGGCCCTGGCACGCTTGTGAATGTAAACCTGTTTAAAGGTCTTACTCTCATCGGTTGTTGGACCCTATAAAATATTTTCAGGTTTTTTTGCGTTAAGTTTCTCAATTTAGTTTTTGCAGGTTTCAGTTTTTACCAGTTTTTTCAGGTTTTTGGAAATCACACTTTTCTGATAGAAAAACAACAAAATAGTATGTTGTAAGTTTACAACACTTCTTTAATCACATCAATAGATGTTGGGCGTAGTTATCCTTTAACTGTGCGTCAGCCAGAGACCGTTGTTTGGTTAGCAGTGTTGCCAGAGACCGTTGTTTGGTTAGCAGTGTTGTCAGAGACCGTTGTTTGGTTAGCAGTGTGGCCAGAGACCGTTGTTTGGTTAGCAGTGTCGTCAGAGACCGTTGTTTGGTTAGCAGTGTTGTCAGAGACCGTTGTTTGGTTAGCAGTGTCGCCAGAGACCGTTGTTTGGTTAGCAGTGTTGTCAGAGACCGTTGTTTGGTTAGCAGTGTTGCCAGAGACCGTTGTTTGGTTAGCAGTGTTGTCAGAGACCGTTGTTTGGTTAGCAGTGTCGTCAGAGACCGTTGTTTGGTTAGCAGTGTTGCCAGAGACCGTTGTTTGGTTAGCAGTGTTGTCAGAGACCGTTGTTTGGTTAGCAGTGTTGTCAGAGACCGTTGTTTGGTTAGCAGTGTCACCAGAGACCGTTGTTTGGTTAGCAGTGTTGCCAGAGACCGTTGTTTGGTTAGCAGTGTTGTCAGAGACCGTTGTTTGGTTAGCAGTGTTGTCAGAGACCGTTGTTTGGTTAGCAGTGTTGTCAGAGACCGTTGTTTGGTTAGCAGTGTGGCCAGAGACCGTTGTTTGGTTAGCAGTGTTGTCAGAGACCGTTGTTTGGTTAGCAGTGTCGCCAGAGACCGTTGTTTGGTTAGCAGTGTGGCCAGAGACCGTTGTTTGGTTAGCAGTGTCGCCAGAGACCGTTGTTTGGTTAGCAGTGTTGCCAGAGACCGTTGTTTGGTTAGCAGTGTCGCCAGAGACCGTTGTTTGGTTAGCAGTGTTGCCAGAGACCGTTGTTTGGTTAGCAGTGTCGCCAGAGACCGTTGTTTGGTTAGCAGTGTTGCCAGAGACCGTTGTTTGGTTAGCAGTGTCGTCAGAGACCGTTGTTTGGTTAGCAGTGTCGCCAGAGACCGTTGTTTGGTTAGCAGTGTTGCCAGAGACCGTTGTTTGGTTAGCAGTGTCGTCAGAGACCGTTGTTTGGTTAGCAGTGTTGTCAGAGACCGTTGTTTGGTTAGCAGTGTTGTCAGAGACCGTTGTTTGGTTAGCAGTGTTGTCAGAGACCGTTGTTTGGTTAGCAGTGTTGCCAGAGACCGTTGTTTGGTTAGCAGTGTTGCTGATCATTTGCGGGTATGAGTGGACCCCAGACCTCACAACCATAGAGGGCAATGGGTTCTATAACTGATTCAAGTATTTTTAGCCAGATCTTAATTGGTATGTCCAATCTCTCTCTCTCTCTCTCCCTCTCTCTCTCTGTGTCTCTCTCTCTCTCTCTTTCTCTGTCTCTCCTTCTCTCTCTCTTTCTGTCTCTCTCTCTCTCTCTCTTTCTCTGTCTCTCCTTCTCTCTCTCTCTCTCTCTCTCTCTCTCTCTCTCTCTCTCTCTCTCTTTTTCTGTCTCTCCTTCTCTCTCTCTCCTTCTCTCCTTCTCTCCTTCTCTCTCTCTCTCTCTCTCTCTCTGTCTCTCTCTCTGTCTCTCTGTCTATATCTCCATCTCTATCTCTGTGGTCTCATCTGTACCATCCATCCAGAGAGCTGATCATTATGAGGGGATAATAAGACATTATTATCATAATAAGCCTATGCTGACATGGTTTACCGCTGTATCGGTATCGGACAATAATGGGCTCCTCCCATTTGTCATGCATAGGCTATAGTCAAGAGTGGCGCAGTAGTCTAATGCACTGTATCTCAGTGCTAGAGGCGTCACTACAGACACCCTGGTTCGAAATCCAGGCTGGTTCACAACCGGGCCATGATTGGGAGTTCCATAGGGCGGTGCACAATTGGCCCAGCGTCGTCCGGGTTTGGCCCAGTGTAGGCTGTCGTTGTAAATAATAATTTGTTCTTAACTGACTAGTTAAATAAAGGTTCAATATAAAATACAGAAACGGTAGGCAGGCTATCAGCACGTCACCCACCATTTGAGGCAAGAATTGTCTGAAAGCTTTACTTCAAATACTGAGGCATGTCTTACCTTGTTTCAAAGTTGTTTCAACGTAGAGGCCGTAATTTTATAAAGACTTCCTCATATGTCATTTAAACCAGTATTTCTCTCCTGTTCTATTGGTTTTCATATCAACTTTCTTTCGTTGTCCAGAAACCAAAGGAACAATCCTAGTCATATTAGCAACACACCCTAGTGATATCAGCAACACATCCTAGTGATATCAGCAACACACCCTAGTGATATCAGCAACACATCCTAGTGATATCAGCAACACACCCTAGTGATATCAGCAACACACCCTAGTGATATCAGCAACGCACCCTAGTGATATCAGCAATGCACCCTAGTGATATCAGCAACGCACCCTAGTGATATCAGCAACACACCCTAGTGATATCAGCAACACATCCTAGTGATATCAGCAACACACCCTAGTGATATCAGCAACACATCCTAGTGATATCAGCAACACACCCAAGTGATATCAGCAACACACCCTAGGTGATATCAGCAACACACCCTAGGTGATATCAGCAACACACCCTAGTGATATCAGCAACACACCCAAGTGATATCAGCAACACACCCTAGTGATATCAGCAACACACCCAAGTGATATCAGCAACACATCCTAGTGATATCAGCAACACACCCTAGTGATATCAGCAACACACCCTAGTGATATCAGCAACACACCCTAGGTGATATCAGCAACACACCCAAGTGATATCAGCAACACACCCTAGGTGATATCAGCAACACACCCTAGGTGATATCAGCAACGCATCCTAGTGATATCAGCAACACACCCAAGTGATATCAGCAACACACCCTAGTGATATCAGCAACACACCCTAGTGATATCAGCAACACACCCAAGTGATATCAGCAACACACCCTAGGTGATATCAGCAACGCACCCTAGTGATATCAGCAACACACCCAAGTGATATCAGCAACACACCCTAGTGATATCAGCAACACACCCTAGTGATATCAGCAACACACCCTAGTGATATCAGCAGCGCACCCTAGTGATATCAGCAACACATCCTAGTGATATCAGCAACACATCCTAGTGATATCAGCAACACACCCTAGTGATATCAGCAACACACCCTAGTGATATCAGCAACACACCCTAGTGATATCAGCAACACATCCTAGTGATATCAGCAACACATCCTAGTGATATCAGCAACACATCCTAGTGATATCAGCAACACACCCTAGTGATATCAGCAACACACCCTAGTGATATCAGCAACACATCCTAGTGATATCAGCAACACACCCTAGTGATATCAGCAACACATCCTAGTGATATCAGCAACACACCCTAGTGATATCAGCAACACACCCTAGTGATATCAGCAACACACCCTAGTGATATCAGCAACACACCCTAGTGATATCAGCAACACACCCTAGTGATATCAGCAACACACCCTAGTGATATCAGCAACACATCCTAGTGATATCAGCAACACATCCTAGTGATATCAGCAACACACCCTAGTGATATCAGCAACACACCCTAGTGATATCAGCAACACACCCTAGTGATATCAGCAACACACCCTAGTGATATCAGCAACACACCCTAGTTGTTGCTGTTAGATTCCTCCTCTTTTCTAAGTTTCTAATGGAGATGTTCGCCTCTGTCACAGCTTCTCCCATTCAAGTTTACAACCATGTTTTCCAGCTAATTGCATTTTTTGCAAAATGTTTGAAGTACCTTTTTATTCGCTTCTTAATTAAAGGACATACATGTTCAATAATGGACTATAGTCTTTTGACTGTACGGTGATGGGCCTGCTATTGTTTCATGTGCACATTAAGCTCTTCATGAAAAATATCCTGTCCTTGTAAGCATGCATAGTATCAAAGAGGAAGAGGGCGAAGAGGAGGTTTCACTCACACAGAAATCTGTCCCGAAACAAGCCCAATGCGTTTCCATGTCGCCTGCCTTCCAGCCTCAGGATGACTACCATTGTTAGTATCTCGTCGTTAAATATAGATCTCTGATGTTTTCTTTCTGTTGGTCACGCCATTTTACTGTTTGGAAAAAAATGTAAGCATTGTGTTAATCGGTTAATGAGGGTCAGCTAGTTGGCAGCAAAATTGACCGATATTTTGATCCCTAATTATAACAGCAACATAACTGTATCATAATGCATTATTCATGAGGCTTGAACCTGGACTGCATTTCAATCAAGGAAAATACAAAATGACGACATTAATATAATTTACAGTATTTACATATCTATTAACTCGTGTCTTCCCAGTCTGATCCTGCCGATTATAGACATAGAGGGGTGAGGGTGTTGATAGGAAAATATGTCTATCCAGTCTGATCCTGCCGATCATAGACAGAGAGGGCTGGGGGTGTTGATAGTAAAACCTGTCTATCCAGTCTGATCCTGCCGATCATAGACATAGAGGGCTGAGGGTGTTGATATGAAAACCTGTCTTTCCAGTCTGATCCTGCCTATTTGTCCCTATTTATGTGTAGTGTCTTATTTTAGTTTATATATTTATTTATCTACTACACTGAACAAAAATATAAACACAACATGTAAAGTGTTGGTCCCATGTTTCATGAGCTGAAATAAAAGATCCCAGAAATGTTCCATAAACACGAAAAGCTTATTCTCTCTCTTTGTTTACATCCCTTTTAGTGAGCATTTCTCCTTTTTCAAGATAATCCATCCACCTGACAGGTGTGGCATATCAAGAATCCTTGTGCTGGGGACAATAAATGTCCCCTCCAAAATGTGCCGTTTTGTCACACAACACAATGCCATAGATGTCTCAAGTTTTGAGGGAGCGTGCAATTGGCATGCTGACTGCAGGAATGTCAACCAGAGCTGTTGCCAGAGAATTGAATGTTAATTTCTCTACCATAAGCCACCTCCAACGTTGTTTTAAAGAAATTGGCAGTACGTCCAACCGGCCTCACAACCAGTTCCAGTTCCCGCCAATATCCAGCAACTTGGCACAGCCATTGAAGAGTGGGACAACATTCCACAGGCCACAATCAACAGCCTGATCAACTCTATGTGAAGGAGATGTGTCACGCTGCATGAGACAAATGGTGGTCACACCAGATACACCAGATACAGGTTTTCTGATCCATGCCCCTACCTTTTTTTTGTGACCAAGAGATGCATATCTGTATCCCCAGTTATGTGAAATCCATAGATTAGGGTCTAATGAAATTATTTCAATTTTCTTATTTCCTTATATGAACTGTAATTTATGTCCCTCTTACTGTCCTGAATGCCTCTGCTGATCCTACAGCTATTGTATTCAGTAATCATGAACCAGAGTTATACTGTTAGCGCTGAGGTGGTGTGCGCTAGCAGGAAGTCCACTGTGTGCAGCTCACCCTGCACTAACATAAATAACCCGAGCATGTCTACCTCTGCTAAGCGTCACAGTAAAGCATGAAAAACAAACAAGAATCCAAGAAAAGTGTAAAAAATAGCCTATGTTAACATATCTAGCTTAAGAAACAAGGCTCATGAAATTAATAATTTACTATTAACAGATGACATTCATATTTTTGCAATCTATAAAACTCACTTAGATAATACCTTTGTTGATACAGTGGTAGTAATACAAGGTTATAAAATCTACAGAAAATACAGAAATGCCAATGGTGGAGGTGTTGCTGTTTATATTCAGAAACACATTCCTGTACAGATATGAGAGGATCTCATGTTAAATACTGTTGAAGTAATATGGCTACAGGTTCATCTGCCTCACCTAAAGCCCATTCTGGTGGGAAGCTGCTATAGACCACCAAGTGTTAACAGTCAGTATCAGGACAACGTGTGAAATGCTTGATAATGTACAGTGCATTTGGAAAGTATTCCGACCACTTGACTTTTTACACATTTGTTACATTACAGCCTTATTCTAAAATGGATTAAATAAATAAAAATCCTCATAAATCTACACACAATACCCCACAAAGGCAAAGGGAAAACAGGTTTTTATAGATTTTTGCAAATGTATTAAAATTTAAAAATAGAAAGACCTAATTTACATAAGTATTCAGTCTCATAGTATTTTGCTATGAGACTCAAAATTGAGCTCAGGTTCATCCTGTTTCCATTGACCATCCTTGAGATGTTTCTACAACTTGATTGGAGTCCACCTGTGGTAAAGTCAATTGATTGGACATGATTTGGAAAGACACACACCTGTCTATATAAGGTCACAAAGTTGGCAGTGCATATCAGAGCAAAACGGACTTGCCTAGTTAAATAAAGGTAAAATAAATAAAAGACATGGAACTCTATTCCACATCAAAGTGTCATGTAATATTTTAAATGGTATAAAACTGATTTAATGTTGCTGGACCCCAGGAAGAGTAGCTGCTGCCTTGGCAGGAACTAATGGGGAACCATAATAAACCCCAGGAAGAGTAGCTGCTGCCTTGGCAGGAACTAATGGGATCCATAATAAACCCCAGGAAGAGTAGCTGCTGCCTTGGCGGGAACTAATGGGATCCATAATAAACCCCAGGAAGAGTAGCTGCTGCCTTGGCAGGAACTAATGGGGATCCATAATAAACCCCAGGAAGAGAAGCTGCTGTCTTGGCAGGAACTAATGGGGATCCATAATAAACCCCAGGAAGAGTAGCTGCTGCCTTGGCAGGAACTAATGGGGATCCATAATAAACCCCAGGAAGAGTAGCTGCTGCCTTGGCAGGAACTAATGGGGATCCAGAATAAACCCCAGGAAGAGTAGCTGCTGCCTTGGCAGGAACTAATGAGGATCCATAATAAACCCCAGGAAGAGTAGCCGCTGTCTTGGCAGGAACTAATGTGGATCCATAATAAACCCCAGGAAGAGTAGCTGCTGCCTTGGCAGGAACTAATGTGGATCCATAATAAATACAAATACAAACTCAATAAAAACTTCTGCATGTTGCATCTATATTTTTGTTCAGGATAGTAATACAACGTAAGAATCATTTCATTGTCCAGGTGTGGGGAGGAGAGGCGATGGTGATGTAACACCTATTCTCAAGTAGGACTGATTTCTTTCTGCCATCTGCCTTGAACACATTGTTAACACTGATCTGTGCAGCGAGGCTGTCCGACCCTGTGTCTGTTTGGATTAAAGGAGAGGTATAATATGTCGTTACAGCTGCTGTCATAACAACCAAGGGTCCTTGACTCTAGTCATGATATTCAACAGTGTTATTTTTAGTTTGGTGTGTTTATCTTTTATTATTGAAATGCATTCTCTGTAAGAAATGTGCTATACAAATACAGGTTCATTGATACTGATGGGGATTTTTATAGACCAAATAGCTTCACTCGTGTGTGTGTCTGTTTACTGATGGTTTTGTTTATAGACCCAAGGTTTGCCTGTACCGTACGTCTGGTGAGTGAAGTTCTCCACTTTTATGTTATTATTTCTTTCAGTCGTTCTCTCCTTCTTTCTCCCTGTGTTTTTCTCTCTGTCTATAATACCAGACCGAAGAGAAAACAATACGGAATAATAGAATAGAACCGTTAGCCTCTATATATCCCTTTAGGTGGAGATCTGAAGGGAACTGAAAGGCTCTAAAGGGATCTGTAAGGGATCTGTAGGGATCTGAAAGGGATCTGTAGGGCTCTGTAAGGGATCTGTAGGGCTCTAAAGGGATCTGTAGGGATCTGTAGGGCTCTGTAGGGATCTGTAAGGGATCTGTAGGGGATCTGTAGGGCTCTGTAAGGGATCTGTAGGGCTCTGTAGGGATCTGTAGGGCTCTGTAAGGGATCTGTAGGGCTCTGTAGGGCTCTGTAGGGGTCTGTAAGGGATCTGTAGGGCTCTGTAGGGATCTGTAGGGATCTGTAAGGGATCTGTAGGGCTCTGTATGGATCTGTAGGGATCTGTAGGGATCTGTAGGGCTCTGTAGGGATCTGTAGGGCTCTGTAAGGGATCTGTAGGGGATCTGTAGGGCTCTGTAGGGATCTGTAAGGGATCTGTAGGGCTCTGTAGGGATCTGTAGGGATCTGTAGGGCTCTGTAGGGCTCTTTAGGGATCTGTAGGTCTCTGTAGGGCTCTGTAAGGGATCTGTAGGGCTCTGTAAGGGATCTGTAGGGCTCTGTAAGGGATCTGTAGGGCTCTGTAAGGATATGTAGGGCTCTGTAGGGCTCTGTAAGGATCTGTAGGGCTCTGTAAGGGATCTGAAAGGGATCTGTAGGGCTCTGTAGGGATCTGTAGGGCTCTGTAGGGATCTGTAAGGGATCTGTAGGGATCTGTAGTGATCTGTAAGGGATCTGTAGGGCTCTGTAAGGGATCTATGGGGCTCTGTAGGGATCTGTAGGGATCTGTAGGGATCTGTAGGGCTCTGTAGGGGTCTGTAAGGGATCTGTAGGGCTCTGTAGGGCTCTGCAGGGATCTGTAGGGATCTGTAGGGCTCTGTAAGGGATCTGTAGGGCTCTGTAAGGGATATGTAGTGCTCTGTAAGGGATATGTAGGGCTCTGTAGGGCTCTGTAGGGCTCTGTAAGGATCTGTAGGGATCTGTAGGGCTCTGTAAGGGATATGTAGGGATCTGTAGGGCTCTGTAGGGATCTGTAGGGATCTGTAGGGCTCTGTAGGGCTCTGTAAGGGATCTGTAGGCCTCTGTAGGGCTCTGTAGGGATCTGTAGGGATCTGTAGGGCTCTGTAGGGATCTGTAGGGCTCTGTAGGGATCTGTAGGGATCTGTAGGGCTCTGTAGTGATCTGTAAGGGATCTGTAGGGATCTGTAGTGCTCTGTAGGGATCTGTAGGGCTCTGTAGGGATCTGTAGTGATCTGTAGGGATCTGTAGGGCTCTGTAGGGATCTGTAGGGCTCTGTAAGGATCTGTAGGGCTCTGTAGGGATCTGTAAGGGATCTGTAGGGCTCTGTAAGGGATCTGTAGGGATCTGTCGGGCTCTGTAAGGGATCTGTAGGGATCTGTAGGGCTCTGTAGGGCTCTGTAGGGATATGTAGGGATCTGTAGGGATCTGTAGGGCTCTGTAAGGATCTGTAGGGCTCTGTAAGGGATCTGTAGGGATATGTAAGGGCTCTGTCGGGATCTGAAAGGGATCTGTAAGGGCTCTGTAGGGCTCTGAAGGAATTGGGTCGGTGTAAGCAATAAGGTAAATATTTCATGGCAAGAAGCTATTACCATATTGCTAATGTCTACAGTATATCCTATTCTCTAGGATCATGAAGGTCCAAGGCCTAGTTTCTACACCGCACCTACCCTCTCTCTCTATCTCCTCTCTCTCTCATTACTCCTGGCCATGCGGTCCTTGATCACCAAAGTCACAACACTGAGGCACCATCTTACGGTCAGCACAATGTGTACACACACACACACACACACACACACTGTAGCATGAGGCAACTTGATGTACGAGTACACCCCCTGATTTAAGTTTGTCGCAGGGCCTTAACCCCAAATGCTGAGTGCCAAACAGTGGCATCGGGACCCATTTTTAGTCTTTGGTATAACTTGACTGGGGATTGAACTCCCAACCTTCCAATCCACAAGCTACTGATTTGGCTTCTTATCTCTGGAGATAAGAGTTCAGAGTCCTCTGATGTACAGTATCTAGTTAGTTTAGTTTAGGTACTCTTATTCTCCATGGACTTTACAGTGTCCCGCAACTATTTGGA
>NC_059452.1:102128362-102143362 GCF_905237065.1 Salmo salar
CTAATGAACTAGTGTAGCCCACAGCCATAGGGCCTAGCCAGATCAGGACCTGCTAAATGAACTAGTGTAGCCCACAGCCATATGGCCTAATGAACTAGTGTAGCCCACAGCCATAGGGCATAGCCAGATCAGGACCTGCTAAATGAACTAGTGTAGCCCACAGCCATATGGCCTAGCCACATCAGGACCTGCTAAATGAACTAGTGTAGCCCACAGCCATATGGCCTAGCCAGATCAGGACCTGCTAAATGAACTAGTGTAGCCCACAGCCATATGGCCTAGCCACATCAGGACCTGCTAAATGAACTAGTGTAGCCCACAGCCATATGGCCTAGCCAGATCAGGACCTGCTAAATGAACTAGTGTAGCCCACAGCCATATGGCCTAGCCAGATCAGGACCTGCTAAATGAACTAGTGTAGCCCACAACCATATGGCCTAGCCACATCAGGACCTGCTAAATGAACTAGTGTAGCCCACAGCCATATGGCCTAGCCACATCAGGACCTGCTAAATGAACTAGTGTAGCCCACAGCCATATGGCCTAGCCAGATCAGGACCTGCTAAATGAACTAGTGTAGCCCACAGCCATATGGCCTAGCCAGATCAGGACCTGCTAAATGAACTAGTGTAGCCCCACAGCCACATGGCCTAGCCACATCAGGACCTGCTAAATGAACTAGTATAGCCTACAGCTATATGGCCTAGCCAGATCAGGACCTGCTAAATGAACTAGTGTAGCCCACAGCCATATGGCCTAGTCAGATCAGGACCTAACATAAGGACAACTCAGAGTATGCTATTCTGTTCTTCTGAAATACACTACATTTACTTCATGTTTCTTTAGACCTGTCTAAGACCTGTGAAGGTGTAGGCTATATTACATGGATTTATTGTGAAGGTGTAGGCTATATTACATGGATTTATTGTGAAGGTGTAGACTATATTACATGGATTTATTGTGAAGGTGTAGACTATATTACATGGATTTATTGTGAAGGTGTAGACTATATTACATGGATTTATTGTGAAGTTGTAGGTAGACTATATTACATGGATTTATTGTGAAGGTGTAGACTATATTACATGGATTTATTGTGAAGGTGGAGGCTATATTACATGGATTTATTGTGAAGGTGTAGACTATATTACATGGATTTATTGTGAAGGTGTAGGCTATATTACATGGATTTATTGTGAAGGTGTAGGCTATATTACATGGATTTATTGTGATGGTGTAGACTATATTACATGGATTTATTGTGAATGTGTAGACTATATTATATGGATTTATTGTGAATGTGTAGACTATATTACATGGATTTATTGTGAAGGTGTAGACTATATTACATGGATTTATTGTGAAGGTGTAGACTATATTACATGGATTTATTGTGAAGGTGGAGGCTATATTACATGGATTTATTGTGATGGTGTAGACTATATTACATGGATTTATTGTGAAGGTGTAGGCTATATTACATGGATTTATTGTGAAGATGTAGACTATATTACATGGATTTATAGTGATGGTGTAGGTAGACTATATTACATGGATTTATTGTGATGGTGTAGACTATATTACATGGATTTATTGTGAAGGTGGAGGCTATATTACATGGATTTATTGTGATGGTGTAGACTATATTACATGGATTTATTGTGATGGTGTAGACTATATTACATGGATTTATTGTGATGGTGTAGACTATATTACATGGATTTATTGTGATGGTGTAGACTATATTACATGGATTTATTGTGAAGGTGGAGGCTATATTACATGGATTTATTGTGAAGGTGTAGACTATATTACATGGATTTATTGTGAAGGTGTAGACTATATTACATGGATTTATTGTGAAGGTGTAGGCTATATTACATGGATTTATTGTGAAGGTGCAGGCTATATTACATGGATTTATTGTGAAGGTAAATACTATATTACATGGATTTATTGTGAAGGTGGAGGCTATATTACATGGATTTATTGTGAAGGTGTAGACTATATTACATGGATTTATTGTGAAGGTGTAGACTATATTACATGGATTTATTGTGAAGGTGTAGGTAGACTATATTACATGGATTTATTGTGATGGTGTAGGTAGACTATATTACATGGATTTATTGTGAAGGTGTAGACTATATTACATGGATTTATTGTGAAGGTGTAGACTATATTACATGGATTTATTGTGAAGGTGTAGACTATATTACATGGATTTATTGTGATGGTGTAGGTAGACTATATTACATGGATTTATTGTGAAGGTGTAGACTATATTACATGGATTTATTGTGATGGTGTAGGTAGACTATATTACATGGATTTATTGTGAAGGTGTAGACTATATTACATGGATTTATTGTGAAGGTGTAGGTAGACTATATTACATGGATTTATTGTGAAGGTGTAGACTATATTACATGGATTTATTGTGAAGTTGTAGGTAGACTATATTACATGGATTTATTGTGAAGGTGTAGACTATATTACATGGATTTATTGTGATGGTGTAGACTATATTACATGGATTTATTGTGAAGGTGTAGACTATATTACATGGATTTATTGTGAAGGTGTAGACTATATTACATGGATTTATTGTGAAGGTGTAGACTATATTACATGGATTTATTGTGAAGGTGTAGACTATATTACATGGATTTATTGTGAAGGTGTAGACTATATTACACGGATTTATTAGTCTTTTTAAATGGCTTGTAGTCTATGTGTGGAAGCCAGGAGATGCTAAATGTGTTTATGTTAATTAACGGTCAGTTACCGGGAGACCGACAGTTATTTGCTTCACAATCACCGGCTGACGGAACATAGAGAATTCTAGCAGTCCCTTATTTATCACACAGCTCTGTTGTGCTGGCACAGTGGGTCTGCATTTGTGTGTGTGTGTGTGTGTGTGTGTGTGTGTGTGTGTGTGTGTGTGTGTGTGTGTGTGTGTGTGTGTGTGTGTGTGTGTGTGTGTGTGTGTGTGTGTGTGTGTGTGTGTGTGGGTGTGTGTGTGTGTTTGTGTGTGTGTGTCTGTGAGACAGAAATGAACTGCTGTTCTTACTTTGGGAGAGATAGAGAGGAGAGAGAGATGGATGAGAGAGGAGGAACAGGCGGCTGGTGGCACCTTAATTGGGGAGGATGGGCTCGTAATAAAGGCTGGAACGGAATGAATGGAATGGTATGGAACATGGTTTCCATGTGTTTGATTACAGTTCCACTGGCTCCATTCCAGATGTTATTATGAGCCTCCTGTTATATGTGTTTGTACCCATCACTTGAGTTAAGGGACTGTTTTCTGATGAGTTCTGGTCCCATGTGTACAGAAGAGAGTAAAGGAGAGACGGAGAGAGAAAAAGAGAGATGTTAAAGAAAAAGCACAAAATATTTTATTACAGTCCACCCGAAGTCCTCCCCTGATGTCCTCCCATGATTGCCTTCCCTGATGTCCTCCCATGTTGTCCTCCCCTGTTGTCCTCCTCTGATGTCCTCCCATGATGTCCTCCTCTGATGTACTCCCATGATGTCCTCCCATGATGTCCTCCTCTGATGTCCTCCCCTGATGTCCTCCCATGATGTCCTCCTCTGATGTCCTCCCATGATGTCCTCCCATGATGTCCTCGCATGATGTCCTCCTCTGATGTCTTCCCATGATGTCCGCCCATGATGTCCTCCCATGATGTCCTCCCATGATGTCCTCCCATGATGTCCTCCTCTGATGTCCTCCCCTGATGTCCTCCCATGATGTCCTCCTCTGATGTCCTCCCCTGATGTCCTCCCATGATGTCCTCCTCTGATGTCCTCCTCTGATGTCCTCCCATGATGTCCTCCTCTGATGTCCTCCCATGATGTCCTCCTCTGATGTCCTCCCATGATGTCCTCCTCTGATGTCTTCCCATGATGTCCGCCCATGATGTCCTCCCATGATGTCCTTTCCTGATGTCCTCCTCTGATGTCCTCCCATGATGTCCTCCCATGATGTCCTCCCATGATGTCCTTTCCTGATGTCCTCCTCTGTTGTCCTCCTCTGATGTCCTCCTCTGATGTCCTCCCATGATGTCCTCCCCTGATGTCCTCCCATGATGTCCTCCCATGATGTCCTCCCATGATGTCCTCCCCTGATGTCCTCCCATGATGTCCTCCCATGATGTCCTCCCATGATGTCCTCCTCTGTTGTCCTCCTCTGTTGTCCTCCCATGATGTCCTCCTCTGATGTCCTCCCATGATGTCCTCCCCTGTGTCCTCCCCTGATGTCTTCCTATGTTGTCCTCCCATGATGTCCTCCTCTGTTGTCCTCCTCTGTTGTCCTCCCATGACGTCCTCCCATGATGTCCTCCTCTGTTGTCCTCCTCTGTTGTCCTCCTCTGTTGTCCTCCTCTGTTGTCCTCCTCTGATGTCCTCCTCTGATGTCCTCCTCTGATGTCCTCCCATGATGTCCTCCTCTGTTGTCCTCCTCTGTTGTCCTCCTCTGTTGTCCTCCTCTGATGTCCTCCTCTGATGTCCTCCTCTGGTGTCCTCCCATGTTGTCCTCCCCTGTGTCCTCCCCTGATGTCTTCCTATGTTGTCCTCCCATTATGTCCTCCCATGATGTCCTCCCCTAAATCTTAAACACTTTCTTATTGGTATTCAGATCCAGTTGAGTCTGTCCCACCCCAGGACTGACCGCCCAGAACCTGCGTCACTCTCTCTGGCCTAAATGTTATGTGTCTAATGCTGTTTCTGTCTGGGTGTTTGTGTCGTCATGGTGATGCAGACTGGGTAATAGAGATTAAAGATTGTGTAAACTGACAGACAGGCAGGCGGACAGGCAAACAGAGTGATACAGACAGACAGACAGGCAGAGTGATACAGACAGACAGACAGACAGGCAGGCAGGCAGGTAGGCAGACAGACAGACAGACAGGACAGACAGACAGACAGACAGACAGACAGACAGGCAGGCAGGCAGGCAGGCAGGCAGGCAGAGTGATACAGACAGACAGACAGACAGACAGACAGACAGACAGACAGAAGGAGGCAGGCAAGATACAGACAGACAGACAGACAGACAGACAGACAGACAGACAGACAGACAGACAGACAGACAGGCAGGCAGGCAGGCAGGCAGGCAGACAGACAGACAGACAGACAGACAGACAGACAGACAGACAGACAGACAGACAGACAGACAGGCAGGCAGGCAGGCAGGTAGGCAGGCAGATTGATACAGACAGACAGACAGACAGACAGACAGACAGACAGACAGACAGACAGACAGACAGGCAGGCAGGCAGACAGACAGACAGACAGACAGACAGACAGACAGACAGACAGACAGACAGACAGACAGACAGACAGACAGACAGACAGACAGACAGACAGACAGACAGACAGACTCCCGCTCCAGTTTTCCAGATTCTTCCTGTCTCCTCCAGCTCTGAGCTCAGGTTTCCTGTATTTCCAGGCTTTTCCGGGATAAGATAGGGGAATGAATGAAAGACCTCTGAGAAATTAGAGGAAAACGGAGCGAGCAGCTCTCGTTTTCTCCCAGAGATGTCTTTGTTCCTCCCCTCCATCTCCTCCATATTTATATCCTCTTAGCAGATCACTCTCCCTCTCTCCTCTGTCGTTCTTTCTCAGTAAGCTCATTCCTCTCTTCCTCTGTCCCGTTCTTTAGTAGCACATGTGAAAGGGCTGGGATGAGTCCCTGTTGTGGCTTGAGTAATGGAACTATCTCTGCAGTGCTGTGTTTGTCTGTTTGTGTGTGTTTTTATGTTTGTGTTTGTGTGTTTTTGTCTGTTTGTGTGTTTTTATGTTTGTGTTTGTGTTTGTGTGTGTTTGTATGTTTGTGTTTGTGTGTGTTTGTGTTTATGTTTGTGTTTATGTTTGTGTTTATGTGTGTGTTTGTCTGTTTGTGTGTGTTTGTGTTTATGTTTGTGTTTGTATGTTTATGTGTGTTTGTGTTTGTGTTTGTGTGTTTTTATGTTTGTGTGTGTTTGTATGTTTGTGTGTGTTTGTGTTTATGTTTGTGTTTGTATGTTTGTGTGTGTTTGTGTGTGTTTGTATGTTTGTGTGTGTTTGTATGTTTGTGTGTGTTTGTGTGTGTTTGTATGTTTGTGTGTGTTTGTATGTTTGTGTGTGTGTTTGTGTGTGTTTGTATGTTTGTGTGTGTGTTTGTGTGTGTTTGTATGTTTGTGTGTGTTTGTGTGTGTTTGTATGTTTGTGTGTGTTTGTATGTTTGTGTGTGTTTTTATGTTTGTGTGTGTTTGTATGTTTGTGTGTGTTTGTATGTTTGTGTGTGTTTGTATGTTTGTGTGTGTTTGTGTGTTTGTGTGTGTTTGTATGTTTGTGTGTGTTTGTGTGTGTTTGTGTGTGTTTGTGTTTGTGTGGTTTTTATGTTTGTGTGTGTTTGTATGTTTGTGTGTGTTTGTGTGTTTTTATGTTTGTGTGTGTTTGTGTGTGTTTGTGTGTTTGTATGTTTGTGTGTGTTTGTGTGTGTGTGTTTGTGTGTTTGTATGTTTGTGTGTGTTTGTGTGTTCAGTAATGTGTTCATGTGTAGCTCAGTGTAGCACTGAAGAGGTGTCTGATCTTATGGTCTGTCTGCCTCTCCTCTCTGTGTATTAATATATGTGACTATCATCTAGTCAAACAGACAGGGAGGAGAGAGGGAAAGAGAGAAGGACCTGGAGAAAGAGAGAGAGAGAAGAGAGAAGACCTGGAGAAAGAGAGAAAGAAGAGAGAAGGACCTGGAGAAAGAGAGAGAGAGAAGAGAGAAGGACCTAGAGAAAGAGAGAGAGAGAAGGACCTGGAGAAAGAGAGAGAGGGACCTGGAGAAAGAGAGAGACAAGAGAGAGAAGAACCTGGAGAAAGAGAGAGAGAAGAGAGAGAAGGACCTGGAGAAAGAGAGAGAGAAGAGAGAAGGAACTGGAGAAAGAGAGAGAGAAGAGAGAAGGAACTGGAGAAAGAGAGATAGAAGAGAGAAGGACCTGGAGAAAGAGAGAGAGAAGAGAGAAGGACCTGGAGAAAGAGAGAAAGAAGAGAGAAGGACCTGGAGAAAGAGAGAGAGAAGAGAGAAGGACCTGGAGAAAGAGAGATAGAAGAGAGAGAAGGACCTGGAGAAAGAGAGAGAGAAGAGAGAAGGACCTGGAGAAAGAGAGATAGAAGAGAGAGAAGGACCTGGAGAAAGAGAGAGAGAAGAGAGAAGGAACTGGAGAAAGAGAGATAGAAGAGAGAAGGACCTGGAGAAAGAGAGAGAAGAGAGAGAAGGACCTGGAGAAAGAGAGATAGAAGAGAGAAGGACCTGGAGAAAGAGAGATAGAAGAGAGAAGGACCTGGAGAAAGAGAGATAGAAGAGAGAAGGACCTGGAGAAAGAGAGAGAGAGAAGAGAGAAGGACCTGGAGAAAGAGAGAGAGAAGAGAGAAGGACCTGGAGAAAGAGAGACAGAAGAGAGAAGGACCTGGAGAAAGAGAGAGAGAGAAGAGAGAAGGACCTGGAGAAAGAGAGAGAGAGAAGAGAGAAGGACCTGGAGAAAGAGAGAGAGAAGAGAGAGAAGGACCTGGAGAAAGAGAGAGAGAAGAGAGAAGGACCTGGAGAAAGAGAGAGAGAGAAGAGAGAAGGACCTGGAGAAAGAGAGAGAAGAGAGAGAAGGACCTGGAGAAAGAGAGAGAGAGAAGAGAGAAGGACCTGGAGAAAGAGAGAGAAGAGAGAAGGACCTGGAGAAAGAGAGAGAGAGAAGAGAGAGAAGGACCTGGAGAAAGAGAGAGAGAAGAGAGAAGGACCTGGAGAAAGAGAGAGAGAGAAGAGAGAAGGACCTGGAGAAAGAGAGAGAGAGAAGGACCTGGAGAAAGAGAGAGAGGGACCTGGAGAAAGAGAGAGACAAGAGAGAGAAGAACCTGGAGAAAGAGAGAGAGAAGAGAGAGAAGGACCTGGAGAAAGAGAGAAAGAAGAGAGAGAAGGACCTGGAGAAAGAGAGAAAGAAGAGAGAAGGACCTGGAGAAAGAGAGAGAGAAGAGAGAAGGACCTGGAGAAAGAGAGAGAGAAGAGAGAAGGACCTGGAGAAAGAGAGAGAGAAGAGAGAAGGACCTGGAGAAAGAGAGAGAGAAGAGAGAGAAGACCTGGAGAAAGAGAGAGAGAAGAGAGAGAAGGACCTGGAGAAAGAGAGAGAGAGAAGAGAGAAGGACCTGGAGAAAGAGAGAGAGAGAAGGACCTGGAGAAAGAGAGAAAGAAGAGAGAAGGACCTGGAGAAAGAGAGAGAGAAGAGAGAGAAGGACCTGGAGAAAGAGAGAAAGAAGAGAGAAGGACCTGGAGAAAGAGAGAGAGAAGAGAGAAGGACCTGGAGAAAGAGAGAGAGAAGAGAGAAGGACCTGGAGAAAGAGAGAGAGAAGAGAGAAGGACCTGGAGAAAGAGAGAGAGAAGAGAGAGAAGACCTGGAGAAAGAGAGAGAGAAGAGAGAGAAGGACCTGGAGAAAGAGAGAGAGAGAAGAGAGAAGGACCTGGAGAAAGAGAGAGAGAGAAGGACCTGGAGAAAGAGAGAAAGAAGAGAGAAGGACCTGGAGAAAGAGAGAGAGAGAAGGACCTGGAGAAAGAGAGAGAGAAGAGAGTTGTGTTGTGAATAAGCAGGATTGAATCTGAGAAGGAAAGCAGACAGAGAGAATGAAAGCAGACAGAGAGAAGGAAAGCAGACAGAGAGAAGGAAAGCAGACAGAGAGAAGGAAAGCAGACAGAGAGAAGGAAAGCAGACAGAGAGAAGGAAAGCAGACAGAGAGGTGGAAAGCAGACAGAGAGAAGGAAAGCAGACAGAGAGGTGGAAAGCAGACAGAGAGAAGGAAAGCAGACAGAGAGAAGGAAAGCAGACAGAGAGAAGGAAAGCAGACAGAGAGAAGGAAAGCAGACAGAGAGAAGGAAAGCAGACAGAGAGGTGGAAAGCAGACAGAGAGGTGGAAAGCAGACAGAGAGAAGGAAAGCAGACAGAGAGGTGGAAAGCAGACAGAGAGAAGGAAAGCAGACAGAGAGGTGGAAAGCAGACAGAGAGAAGGAAAGCAGACAGAGAGAAGGAAAGCAGACAGAGAGAAGGAAAGCAGACAGAGAGAAGGAAAGCAGACAGAGAGAAGGAAAGCAGACAGAGAGAAGGAAAGCAGACAGAGAGAAGGAAAGCAGACAGAGAGGTGGAAAGCAGACAGAGAGGTGGAAAGCAGACAGAGAGAAGGAAAGCAGACAGAGAGAAGGAAAGCAGACAGAGAGAAGGAAAGCAGACAGAGAGAAGGAAAGCAGACAGAGAGAAGGAAAGCAGACAGAGAGAAGGAAAGCAGACAGAGAGGTGGAAAGCAGATAGAGAGAAGGAAAGCAGACAGAGAGAAGGAAAGCAGACAGAGAGAAGGAAAGCAGACAGAGAGAAGGAAAGCAGACAGAGAGGTGGAAAGCAGACAGAGAGAAGGAAAGCAGACAGAGAGAAGGAAAGCAGACAGAGAGAAGGAAAGCAGACAGAGAGGTGGAAAGCAGACAGAGAGGTGGAAAGCAGACAGAGGTGGAAAGCAGACAGAGAGAAGGAAAGCAGACAGAGAGAAGGAAAGCAGACAGAGAGAAGGAAAGCAGACAGAGAGAAGGAAAGCAGACAGAGAGAAGGAAAGCAGACAGAGAGAAGGAAAGCAGACAGAGAGAAGGAAAGCAGACAGAGAGAAGGAAAGCAGACAGAGAGAAGGAAAGCAGACAGAGAGAAGGAAAGCAGACAGAGAGAAGGAAAGCAGACAGAGAGGTGGAAAGCAGACAGAGAGAAGGAAAGCAGACAGAGAGAAGGAAAGCAGACAGAGAGAAGGAAAGCAGACAGAGGGAGAGAATGAGAGCATGACAACAAAAGGAGGGGAGAGGATGAAGAAGGGATACAGAGTGTGTTTGAGAGGGCTGGTGCGTGTGTGTCTGTGTGTGTGTCTGTGTGTGTTTATGTGTGTGCTTATGTGTGTCTGTGTGTGTTTATGTGTGTGTTTATGTGTGTCTGTGTGTTTATGTGTGTCTGTGTGTGTGTGTGTGTGTGTGTGTGTGTGTGTGTGTGTGTGTGTGTGTGTGTGTGTGTGTGTGTTTATGTGTGTCTGTGTGTGGTCAGCCTGATCACTAGAATTACACTTCGAATTGGGACGTCTGAAAAAGCCCCCAGAACATCGACATATACCTTCCTCTGCTCTCACAAAAAAAAAGCAAAGCAGTTGTCTGCGAACTCGTGATGCTCGGAGCCAAAGTGCAGCTCAGACCGGTGCACCACCGCACTTCACAGCCCTAGCACTTCACAGCCCTAGCACTTCACAGCCCTAGCACTTCACAGCCTTAGCACTTCACAGTCCTAGCACTTCACAGCCCTAGCACTTCACAGTCCTAGCACTTCACAGTCCTAGCACTTCACAGCCCTAGCATTTCACAGCCCTAGCACTTCACAGTCCTAGCACTTCACAGTCCTAGCACTTCACAGCCCTAGCACTTCACAGTCCTAGCACTTCACAGTCCTAGCACTTCACAGCCCTAGCATTTCACAGTCCTAGCACTTCACAGTCCTAGCACTTCACAGCCCTAGCACTTCACAGGCCTAGCACTTCACAGTCCTAGCACTTCACAGCCCCAGCACTTCACAGTCCTAGCACTTCACAGTCCTAGCACTTCACAGTCCTAGCACTTCACAGCCCTAGCACTTCACAGTCCTAGCATTTCACAGTCCTAGCACTTCACAGTCCTAGCACTTCACAGCCCTAGCACTTCACAGCCCCAGCACTTCACAGTCCTAGCACTTCACAGTCCTAGCACTTCACAGCCCTAGCACTTCACAGTCCTAGCACTTCACAGCCTTAGCACTTCACAGTCCTAGCACTTCACAGTCCTAGCACTTCACAGCCCTAGCACTTCACAGCCCTAGCACTTCACAGCCCTAGCACTTCACAGCCCTAGCATTTCACAGTCCTAGCATTTCACAGTCCTAGCACTTCACAGCCCTAGCACTTCACAGCCCTAGCACTTCACAGCCCTAGCACTTCACAGCCCTAGCACTTCACAGCCCTAGCACTTCACAGTCCTAGCACTTCACAGCCCTAGCACTTCACAGCCCTAGCACTTCACAGCCCTAGCACTTCACAGCCCTAGCACTTCACAGCCCTAGCACTTCACAGCCCTTGCAAGCCATGACAATACATGACGATAGTTGATGGAAACATTGTTGTTTAATTATATAGTTTTAAGCGTTCCCCAAACCATAGCCCAGAGCGTGAACACTCTGAATCCATGTCTAAACTGTTAACCTTCTGTTTTAACCCTGTAAACACGTGGCCTGAATGCGTCAAAAATGGACGTTCATCCATAATACGTCATGTTTCGAAGGGAAACTATGAAATCTTGTTGGTGAGATTCCCAGTGGACTGATCTCATGTTCCCCTCTGTCTCTGTTATCCTTGGGAAACTATGAGATCTTGTTGGTGAGATTCCCAGTGGACTGATCTCCATCCCTCTGTCTCTGTTATCCTTGGGAAACTATGAGATCTTGTTGGTGAGATTCCCAGTGGACTGATCTCCATCCCTCTGTCTCTGTTATCCTTGGGAAACTATGAGATCTTGTTGGTGAGATTCCCAGTGGACTGATCTCCATCCCTCTGTCTCTGTTATCCTTGGGAAACTATGAGATCTTGTTGGTGAGATTCCCAGTGGACTGATCTCCATCCCTCTGTCTCTGTTATCCTTGGGAAACTATGAGATCTTGTTGGTGAGATTCCCAGTGGACTGATCTCCATCCCTCTGTCTCTGTTATCCTTGGGAAACTATGAGATCTTGTTGGTGAGATTCCCAGTGGACTGATCTCCATCCCTCTGTCTCTGTTATCCTTGGGAAACTATGAGATCTTGTTGGTGAGATTCCCAGTGGACTGATCTCCATCCCTCTGTCTCTGTTATCCTTGGGAAACTATGAGATCTTGTTGGTGAGATTCCCAGTGGACTGATCTCCATCCCTCTGTCTCTGTTATCCTTGGGAAACTATGAGATCTTGTTGGTGAGATTCCCAGTGGACTGATCTCCATCCCTCTGTCTCTGTTATCCTTGGGAAACTATGAGATCTTGTTGGTGAGATTCCCAGTGGACTGATCTCCATCCCTCTGTCTCTGTTATCCTTGGGAAACTATGAGATCTTGTTGGTGAGATTCCCAGTGGACTGATCTCCATCCCTCTGTCTCTGTTATCCTTGGGAAACTATGAGATCTTGTTGGTGAGATTCCCAGTGGACTGATCTCCATCCCTCTGTCTCTGTTATCCTTGGGAAACTATGAGATCTTGTTGGTGAGATTCCCAGTGGACTGATCTCCATCCCTCTGTCTCTGTTATCCTTGGGAAACTATGAGATCTTGTTGGTGAGATTCCCAGTGGACTGATCTCCATCCCTCTGTCTCTGTTATCCTTGGGAAACTATGAGATCTTGTTGGTGAGATTCCCAGTGGACTGATCTCCATCCCTCTGTCTCTGTTATCCTTGGGAAACTATGAGATCTTGTTGGTGAGATTCCCAGTGGACTGATCTCCATCCCTCTGTCTCTGTTATCCTTGGGAAACTATGAGATCTTGTTGGTGAGATTCCCAGTGGACTGATCTCCATCCCTCTGTCTCTGTTATCCTTGGGAAACTATGAGATCTTGTTGGTGAGATTCCCAGTGGACTGATCTCCATCCCTCTGTCTCTGTTATCCTTGGGAAACTATGAGATCTTGTTGGTGAGATTCCCAGTGGACTGATCTCCATCCCTCTGTCTCTGTTATCCTTGGGAAACTATGAGATCTTGTTGGTGAGATTCCCAGTGGACTGATCTCCATCCCTCTGTCTCTGTTATCCTTGGGAAACTATGAGATCTTGTTGGTGAGATTCCCAGTGGACTGATCTCCATCCCTCTGTCTCTGTTATCCTTGGGAAACTATGAGATCTTGTTGGTGAGATTCCCAGTGGACTGATCTCCATCCCTCTGTCTCTGTTATCCTTGGGAAACTATGAGATCTTGTTGGTGAGATTCCCAGTGGACTGATCTCCATCCCTCTGTCTCTGTTATCCTTGGGAAACTATGAGATCTTGTTGGTGAGATTCCCAGTGGACTGATCTCCATCCCTCTGTCTCTGTTATCCTTGGGAAACTATGAGATCTTGTTGGTGAGATTCCCAGTGGACTGATCTCCATCCCTCTGTCTCTGTTATCCTTGGGAAACTATGAGATCTTGTTGGTGAGATTCCCAGTGGACTGATCTCCATCCCTCTGTCTCTGTTATCCTTGGGAAACTATGAGATCTTGTTGGTGAGATTCCCAGTGGACTGATCTCCATCCCTCTGTCTCTGTTATCCTTGGGAAACTATGAGATCTTGTTGGTGAGATTCCCAGTGGACTGATCTCCATCCCTCTGTCTCTGTTATCCTTGGGAAACTATGAGATCTTGTTGGTGAGATTCCCAGTGGACTGATCTCCATCCCTCTGTCTCTGTTATCCTTGGGAAACTATGAGATCTTGTTGGTGAGATTCCCAGTGGACTGATCTCCATCCCTCTGTCTCTGTTATCCTTGGGAAACTATGAGATCTTGTTGGTGAGATTCCCAGTGGACTGATCTCCATCCCTCTGTCTCTGTTATCCTTGGGAAACTATGAGATCTTGTTGGTGAGATTCCCAGTGGACTGATCTCCATCCCTCTGTCTCTGTTATCCTTGGGAAACTATGAGATCTTGTTGGTGAGATTCCCAGTGGACTGATCTCCATCCCTCTGTCTCTGTTATCCTTGGGAAACTATGAGATCTTGTTGGTGAGATTCCCAGTGGACTGATCTCCATCCCTCTGTCTCTGTTATCCTTGGGAAACTATGAGATCTTGTTGGTGAGATTCCCAGTGGACTGATCTCCATCCCTCTGTCTCTGTTATCCTTGGGAAACTATGAGATCTTGTTGGTGAGATTCCCAGTGGACTGATCTCCATCCCTCTGTCTCTGTTATCCTTGGGAAACTATGAGATCTTGTTGGTGAGATTCCCAGTGGACTGATCTCCATCCCTCTGTCTCTGTTATCCTTCTCCCCTTTTGTGCTACAAAATAGCCTCCAACACTCTACTCAGCAAATTGGATTGAGTCTATCACATCTGTTTTGTCACCAAAGCCCCATATACTACCCACCACTGTGACCTGTATGATCTCGTTGGCTGACCCTCGCTTCATATTCATCGCCAAACCCACTGGCTCCAGGTCATCTATAACTCTTTGCTAGGTAAAGCCCCGCCTTATATCAGCTCACTGGTCACCATAGCAGCACCCACCCGTAGCACGGGCTCCAGCAGGTATATCTCACTGGTCACCCCCAAAGCCAATTCTTCCTTTGGCCGCCTCTCCTTCCAGTCTCTGCTGCCAATGACTGGAACGAACTGCAGAAATCTCTGAAGCTGGAGATTCCCATCTCCCTCACTAGCTTTAAGCACCAGCTGTCAGAGCAGCTCACAGATCACTGCACCTGAACATAGCCCATCTGTAAATAGCACACCCAACTACCTCATCCCCATATTATTTATCTTCTTGCTCTTTTGCACCCCAGTATTTCTACTTGCACATCATCATCTGCACATCTATCACTACAGTGTTAATGCGAAATTGTAATTATTTTGCCTCTATGGCCTATTTATTGCCTTACCTCCGTAATCTTACTACATTTGCACACACTGTGTATAGATTTTTCTATTGTGTTATTAACTGTACATTTGTTTATTCCATGTGTAACTCTGTGTTGTTGTATGTGTCGCACTGCTTTGCTTTATCTTGGCCAGGTCGCAATTGTAAATGAGAACTTGTTCTCAACTGTCCTACCTGGTTAAATAAAGGTGAAATAAAATAACAAATAAAAATATCCAAGGGGAACTGTATTGTTATGACCTCTGAACAGGGATAAGACATGGGGGGATTCAAAGGCCTCTGCATTTGATGTGGGAGGGGCTGTGAAACTCTCCTGCTGGGCTCCAGAGTTTCCACACATCTGACTTCACA
>NC_059452.1:102148362-102160862 GCF_905237065.1 Salmo salar
ATATAGAGAGAGATGTAGAGAGACATATAGATATAGATATATATAGAGAAAGATGTAGAGACACAAGTAGATATATATACTGCTCAAAAAAATAAAGGGAACACTTAAACAACACATCCTAGATCTGAATGAATGAAATAATCTTATTAAATACTTTTTTCTTTACATAGTTGAATGTGCTGACAACAAAATCACACAAAAATAATCAATGGAAATCCAATTTATCAACCCATGGAGGTCTGGATTTGGAGTCGCACTCAAAATTAAAGTGGAAAACCACACTACAGGCTGATCCAACTTTGATGTAATGTCCTTAAAACAAGTCAAAATGAGGCTCAGTAGTGTGTGTGGCCTCCACGTGCCTGTATGACCTCCCTACAACGCCTGGGCATGCTCCTGATGAGGTGGCGGATGGTCTCCTGAGCGATCTCCTCCCAGACCTGGACTAAAGCATCCGCCAACTCCTGGACAGTCTGTGGTGCAACGTGGCGTTGGTGGATGGAGCGAGACATGATGTCCCATATGTGCTCAATTGGATTCAGGTCTGGGGAACGGGCGGGCCAGTCCATAGCATCAATGCCTTCCTCTTGCAGGAACTGCTGACACACTCCAGCCACATGAGGTCTAGCATTGTCTTGCATTAGGAGGAACCCAGGGCCAACCGCACCAGCATATGGTCTCACAAGGGGTCTGAGGATCTCATCTCGGTACCTAATGGCAGTCAGGCTACCTCTGGCGAGCCCATGGAGGGCTGTGCGGCCCCACAAAGAAATGCCACCCCACACCATGACTGACCCACCGCCAAACCGGTCATGCTGGAGGATGTTGCAGGCAGCAGAACGTTCTCCACGGTGTCTCCAGACTGTCACGTCTGTCACATGTGCTCAGTGTGAACCTGCTTTCATCTGTGAAGAGCACAGGGCGCCAGTGGGGAATTTGCCAATCTTGGTGTTCTCTGGCAAATGCCAAAAGTCCTGCACGGTGTTGGGCTGTAAGCACAACCCCCACCTGTGGACGTCGGGCCCTCATACCACCCTCATGGAGTCTGTTTCTGACCGTTTGAGCAGACACATGCACATTTGTGGCCTGCTGGAGGTCATTTTGCAGGGCTCTGGCAGTGCTCCTCCTGCTCCTTCTTGCACAAAGGCGGAGGTAGCGGTCCTGCTGCTGGGTTGTTGCCCTCCTACGGCCTCCTCCACGTCTCCTGATGTACTGGCCTGTCTCCTGGTAGCGCCTCCATGCTCTGGACACTACGCTGACAGACACAGCAAACCTTCTTGCCACAGCTCGCATTGATGTGCCATCCTGGATGAGCTGCACTACCTGAGCCACTTGTGTGGGTTTTAGACTCCGTCTCATGTTACCACTAGAGTGAAAGCACCGCCAGCATTCAAAAGTCACCAAAACATCAGCCAGGAAGCATAGGAACTGAGAAGTGGTCTGTGGTCACCACCTGCAGAACCACTCCTTTATTGGGGGTGTCTTGCTAATTGCCTATAATTTCCACCTGTTGTCTATTCCATTTGCACAACAGCATGTGAAATTTATTGTCAATCAGTGTTGCTTCCTAAGTGGACAGTTTGATTTCACAGAAGTGTGATTGACTTGGAGTTACATTGTGTTGTTTAAGTATTCCCTTTATTTTTTTTGAGCAGTATATATAGAGAGATGTAGAGAGACATATAGATATAGATATATATATAGAGAGAGAGAGATGTAGAGACACATATAGATATAGATATATATAGAGAGAGATGTAGAGAGACATATAGATATATATATAGAGAGAGATGTAGAGAGACATATAGATATAGATATATATATAGAGAGATGTAGAGAGACATATATATAGAGAGAGAGATGTAGAGAGACATATAGATATATATATAGAGAGAGATGTAGAGAGACATATAGATATATATAGAGAGATGTAGAGACACATATAGATATAGATATATAGAGAGAGAGATGTAGAGAGACATATAGATATATATATATAGAGAGAGATGTAGAGAGACATATATATATATATAGAGAGAGAGAGAGATATGTATAGAGACATATATATATATATAGTTATATATATAGAGAGAGAGATGTAGAGAGACATATGGATATATATATATATATATATATAGAGAGAGAGATGTAGAGAGACATATAGATATATATAGAGAGAGATGTAGAGAGACATAGATATATATAGAGAGATTTAGAGAGCCATATAGATATAGCTATATATAGAGAGATATGTAGAGAGACATATAGATATAGATATATATTGAGAGAGATGTAGAGAGACATATATATATATGTAGAGAGAGAGAGATGTAGAGAGAGAGAGATGTAGAGAGACATATAGATATATAGATATATATATAGAGAGAGATGTAGAGAGACATATAGATATACATATATAGATATATATAGAGAGAGAGATGTAGAGAGATATAAATATTACTCGCCAACGTGCAATCATTGCACAATAAACTAGTCGAGGTAGGATCATGAATATCCTTCCAACGGGACATCAAAAACTGTAATATCCTATGTTTCACGGAATCGTGGCTGAATAACGACATGGATATTCAGCTAGCGGGATATACCGCTGCACCGGCAAGATAGAACAGCATACGAGGGGTGGTAAGACGAGGGGGGGTGGGGCGGTCTGTGCATATTTGTAAACAACAGCTGGTGCACGAAATCTAAGGAAGTCTAGATTTTTCTCGCCTGAAGTAGGGTATATTGTGATAAATTGCAGGCCACACTACTTGCCTAGAGAGTTCTCAGCTATACTTTTCGTGGCTGTTTATTTACCACCACAAACAGATGCTGGCACTAAGACTGCACTCAGCCAGCTGTATAAGCAAACAGGAAACCACTCACCCAGAGGCTCCCCAGGGGTGCGTGCTCAGTCCCCTCCTGTACTCCCTGTTCACCCACGACTGCATGGCCAGGCAAGACTCCAACACCATCATTAAGTTTGCTGATGACACAACAGTGGTATGCCTGATCACCGACAACGACGAGACAGTCTATAGGGAGGAGGTCAGAGACCTGGCCGGGTGGTGCCAGAATAACAACCTATCCCTCAACGTAAACAAGACTAAGGAGATGATTGTGGACTACAGGAAAAGGAGGACCGAGTACGCCCCCATTCTCATCGACGGGGCTGTAGTGGAGCAGGTTGAGAGCTTCAAGTTCCTTGGTGTCCACATCAACAACAAACTAGAATGGTCCAAACACACCAAGACAGTCGTGAAGAGGCATGACAAAGCCTATTCCCCCTCAGGAAACTAAAAAGATTTGGCATGGGTCCTGAGACCTCAAAATGTTTTACAGCTGCAACATCGAGAGCATCCTGACTGGTTGCATCACTGCCTGGTACGGTAATTGCTCGGCCTCCGACCGCAAGGCACTTCAGAGGGTAGTGCGTACGGCCCAGTACATCACTGGGGCTAAGCTGCCTGCCGTCCAGGACCTCTACACCAGACGGTGTCAGAGGAAGGCCCTAAAAATTGTCAAAGACCCCAGCCACCCTAGTCATAGACTGTTCTCTCTACTACCTCATGGCAAGCAGTACCGGAGTGCCAAGTCTAGGACCAAAAGGCTTCTCAACAGTTTTTACCCCCAAGCCATAAGACTCCTGAACAGGTAACCAAATGGTTACCCGGACTATTTGCATTGTGTGCCCCCCCAACCCCTCTTTTACGCTGCTGCTACTCTCTGTTTATCATATATGCATAGTCACTTTAACCATACCTACATGTACATACTACCTCAATCAGCCTGACTAACCGGTGTCTGTATGTAGCCTTGCTACTCTTATTTTCAAATGTCTTTTTACTGTTGTTTTATTTCTTTACTTACCTACACACACACACACACACACACACACACACACACACACACACACACACACACACTATACCTTTTTTTCTCAGCACTATTGGTTAGAGCCTGTAAGTAAGCATTTCACTGTAAAATACCTGTTGTATTTGGCGTACGTGACAAATAAACTTTGATTTGATTGATTGGATTTGATATATATATATATATATATATATATATATATATATATATATATATAGAGAGAGAGAGATGTAGAGAGACATATAGAGAGATACAGTTTAAGTTGGAAGTTTAGATACACCTGAGCCAAATACATTTAAACTCCGTTTTTCACAATTCCTGACATCTAATCCTAGTAAAAATTCACTGTCTTAGTTCAGTTAGGATCACCACTTTTTTTTAAGAATGTGAAATGTCAGAATAATAATAGAGAGAATTATTTATTTCAGCTTTTATATCTTTCATCATATTCCCAGTGGGTCAGAAGTTTACATACACTCAATTAGTATTTGGTAGCATTGACTTTAAGTTGTTCAACTTGGGTCAAACGTTTCGGGCAGCCTTCCACAAGCTTCCCACAATACATTGGGTGCATTTTGGCATATTCTTCCTGACAGAGCTGGTGTAACTGAGTCCGGTTTGTTGGCCTCTTTGCTCGCACACGCTTTTTCAGTTCTGCCCACATATTTTCTATAGGATTGAGGTCAGGGATTTGTGAAGGCCACTCCAATACCTTGACTTTGTTGTCCTTAAGCCACTTTGCCACAACTTTGGAAGTATGCTTGGGGTCATTGTCCATTTGGAAGACCCAGAGAGAAATGTATAGAGACATATAGATATATATACACTACTGTTCAAAAGTTTGAGGTCACTTAGAAATGTCCTTGTTTTTTAAAGAAAAGCGCATTTTTTTGTCCATTATAATAACATCAAATTGATCAGAAATACAGTGTAGACATTGTTAATGTTGTAAATGACTATTGTAACTGGAAACGGCTGTTTTTTTATGGAATATCTACGTAGGCGTACAGAGGCCCATTATCAGCAACCATCACTCCTGTGTTCCAAAGGCACGTTGTGTTAGCTAATCCAAGTTTATCATTTTAAAAGGCTAATTGATCATTAGAAAACCCTTTTGCAATTATGTTAGCACAGCTGAAAACTGTTGTGCTGATTAAAGAAGCAATAAAACTGACCTTTAGACTAGTTGAGTATCTGGAGCATCAGCATTTGTGGGTTCGATTACAGGCTCAAAATGGCTAGAAACAAATAACTTTCTTCAGAAACCCATCAGTCTATTCTTGTTCAGAGAAATGAAGGCTATTCCATGTGAGAAATTGCCAAGAAACTGAAAATCTCGTTAAACGCTGTGTACTACTCCCTTAACAGAACAGCGCAAACTGGCTCTAATCAGAATAGAAATAGGAGTGGGAGGCCCCGGTGCACAACTGAGCAAGAGGACAAGTACATTAGAGTGTCTAGTTTGAGAAACAGACGCTTCATAAGTCCTCAACTGGCAGCTTCATTAAATAGTACCCGCAAAACACCAGTCTCAACGTCAACAGTGAAGAGGCGACTCTGGGATTCTGGCTTTCTAGACAGAGTTGCAAAGAAAAAGCCATATCTCAGACTGACCAATAAAAATAAAAGATTAAGATGGGCAACAGAAGACAGACACCGGACAGAGCAGCAGCTATTCTTCCTGGGGATCAGCACTCCTAGTCTTGGATACCTTGTAAATATGGGTCCAGAAGTATGCAGCAGATAAATAGGGTGGGTGAAGTGGTGGTGAAGAATAACCCAGTTACCAGTATTTATCTGGGTTAATTATGTCTAAGAAGGTTAAAAAGGAAGCGTGGAATTCCTGGTTGACCATGCTGCCATGACGACCATACTGCCATGACGACCATACTGCCATGGCGACCATACTGAAGAAAAATAAGCTTCAGGAAAGTAAGCAAGTTTCAGTGGGGGAGCAGAGGATAAAAGACCTGGCTAGGGAACCAAACATTGTAGGTTCAAACCACAGATTGTCAAAATATGAAGTGTAAAAAAATATGGCTATGTTGGTATGATTAAATGCTGTTTGAATGTCCTATAGATTAATATGCTGTTTGTCTCCATATCACCTAAATTGCCGTTAAATCTGGAGCGAAACAGTGGTTATGTATTTCAATCTATATAGAAACATAGTGTTTATGTATTTCAATCTATATAGATACATAGTGGTTATGTATTCCAATCTATATAGATACATAGTGGTTATGTATTCCAATCTATAGAGAAACATAGTGGTTATGTATTCCAATCTATAGAGATACATAGTGTTTATGTATTTCAATCTATAGAGATACATAGTGGTTATGTATTCCAATCTATATAGATACATAGTGGTTATGTATTCCAATCTATAGAGATACATAGTGGTTATGTATTCCAATCTATATAGATACATAGTGGTTATGTATTCCAATCTATATAGATACATAGTGGTTATGTATTCCAATCTATAGAGATACATAGTGGTTATGTATTCCAATCTATATAGATACATAGTGGTTATGTATTCCAATCTATAGAGATACATAGTGGTTATGTATTCCAATCTATAGAGATACATAGTGGTTATGTATTCCAATCTATATAGAAACATAGTGGTTATGTATTCCAATCTATAGAGAAACATAGTGGTTATGTATTCCAATCTATAGAGATACATAGTGGTTATGTATTCCAATCTATAGAGAAACATAGTGGTTATGTATTCCAATCTATAGAGATACATAGTGGTTATGTATTCCAATCTATAGAGATACATAGTGGTTATGTATTCCAATCTATAGAGATACATAGTGGTTATGTATTCCAATCTATAGAGATACATAGTGGTTATGTATTTCAATCTATATAGATACATAGTGGTTATGTATTCCAATCTATAGAGATACATAGTGGTTATGTATTCCAATCTATATAGATACATAGTGGTTATGTATTCCAATCTATAGAGATACATAGTGGTTATGTATTCCAATCTTCTTTCTTGTACTTTAAGAAACTACACATTTGAATGCTGAAAATGTTGTGGTAATATTAGGTAAAACTTTAATATAATACTTTCTAAATGATTATGGAATGTTCTGAGGAACTCCAAGACAAGGTCAAATGTATATTGCTTGAGCATCAATGGAATATTATGTTAAACCTTAAATATATATTTATATATATGAACGTCATACAAACTGACTTATTCTGAAATTGTGGAACATTGTGCAAGAATATTCTTGCAACATCCCAGTAAACTCCCGTAACTTAATTCAATATTCTGGGAATCTTTAAAGAACTTTGACCAGGTGTTCTGTCAATATTCTTACAACATTATAGGAATGTCCTGTGAAACCTATCTTTAACGTTGTATGAATGGCATCACAACTGTGCCCATTTTGCGTTTTGGGAACGTATGTCTTGTAATTTCCCCACGCTGTTCCAACATCCTAATTACATGCTCTGGGAACCGATAAAGAACTCAGAAAGTCTGTTCTGACAACATTCTTGCAACATCATGGGCTTCCAAGTGGCGCAGCGGTCTAAGGCACTGCATCTCAGTGCTAAAGGCGTCACTACAGACAGCCTGGTTTGAATCCAGGCTGTATCACAACCGGCCGTGATTGGGAGTCCCATAGGGCGGCACACAATTGGCCCAGTGTCGTCCGGGTTTGGCCGGTGTAGGCTGTCATTGTAAATAAGAATTTGTTCTTAACTGACTTGCCTAGTTAAATAAAGGTTACATTTAAATAAAAAAATCGAAGGAATGTTTTGTACACCCTGATACAAACATTATCTGAATGTCAGCATAACTGGGCGGTTTTAATGTTTTGGAACCCGATCTCTTGTCAAAATCTTCACAATTTTCCTACTACCTAAAGAAACAATCTGGGAACCTTTAAAGAACAGATAAAATGTGTTCTGGGAACATTCTTTAGGAACATTCTTGTTACATCAGGTTAATGTTTTTTTTGCACCGTAAAATAAACATTGCATAATCATCGGCACAACTGGACAGTTTTTGTGTTTTGGCAACATATCTTTTGTGATGTTTCCACAATGTTCTCACCAAGGACTGTTCCCACAACATAATGAAACATTCTGGGAACCTTTAAAGAACAGATTAAATGTGTTCTAGGAACGTTCTTTAGGAACGTTCTTTCAACATCAGGTGAATGTTTTATACAAACATTCTAAAATCATCAGCACGACTGGACAGTTTTTCATGTTATGAGAACATTTTCCCCAGTATGGGGAAAAAATTAAATAAAAATAAATGTATGAAATGAATTGAAATGTATGCATTCACTGCTGTAAGTCGCTGTGGATAAGAGCGTCTGCTAAATGACTAAAATGTAAAAATGTAAACATTTTCGAGACCTAACGAATGTTCTGTGAACTTTCACAGAAACAATTTTTGGTTTGCTGGGCAGGCAGCTGAAATCATCTTTCTAGACAATGTTTTGGTTCGTTGCTAGCTTGTTAACGATCTATCTGGCTCAAATATATATAATTATCACAACATATCGGAAATAATTTTAAGTTTGACTGTAGGAAACTTTTTGTTAATCATTATAGAAAAGTTACTGTTGTGAATGTGATGAGATAAAAGCAGTGCATTCTGTTGGAGGAATTTAGGACTTTATCAACGCTGTCAGGTTACCGTGACAACGGTCGCAACAACAAGGTCAAAGTTGAATGCCTGTTGCTCCCCCACCCCTTCCTCGTTGCAGGCTACATACACACTGAATGTATATAAGGGGTATATAGCATCAAGGAAGTGGTAAAAATGGGACCGTTTGAAAGGGGATCATAATCAACTTTGCCTGCTTTCTTTAAAGGCAACATACCATGAATTATGTCTGAATTAGGTAATAGAGAGAGAGAGAGAGAGATGGAGAGAGATAGAGAGAGGGAGAGAGATGAGATGGGGAGAGAGGGAGAGAGATATGAGTTGGAGAGAGATGGAGAAAGAGAGAGATGGAGAGAGGTAGAGAGATATGAGATGGAGAGAGGGAGAGAGATATGAGTTGGAGAGAGATGGAGAAAGAGAGAGATGGAGAGAGGTAGAGAGATATGAGATGGAGAGAGGGAGAGAGAGATGAGTTGGAGAGAGATGGAGAAAGAGAGAGATGGAGAGAGGTAGAGAGATATGAGATGGAGAGAGGGAGAGAGAGATGAGTTGGAGAGAGATGAGATGGAGAGAGAGGGAGAGATGAGATGGAGAGAGATCGAGAAAGAAAGAGAGAGAGAGATGGCGAGAGGAGAGAGAGAGATGAGATGGAGAGACAGGGAGTGAGAGGGGGAGAGAGAGATGGAGAGATGAAGTGTGTGTGCATGCATGTGTGAGTGATTGTGATGGAGAGAGAGATGAGAGCGAGATGAGGGAGAGATGAGAGAGAGAGATGAGAGGGAGAGTGTGTGTGCTGTTTTTCATGGCGGGGTCTGTTCTCATGGTAACTAGACTAATTCACCTGTCAATTCTACTTTACCCCGCCCCCCCACCACACACACACACACACACACACACACTCAAATACACTCCCTTTTCGGATTTAAATGAATTTTGACGGACACAGTAGATCTCCCAGTAAAGAAGACAGGGAGGAGGTAGAGAGGACAGGGGATTTGAGTCAGCATTCTCCCAGCTAACAATTCTAGGGAGACAACCTTTTTAGTATGTTTTTTTTGTGTTAAAGTTAGGAGAACATTCTGTTACTGTCAAACAGATCTTATCTAGAACATGGTTACAATGTTCTCAGAATATACAACTTTAAGAACATTCAAGTGTCCAGTTTTCTGAGGGTTAGGAGACGTTGATAGAATATTCCTAACCCTCAGACAACTGGACACATGAACGTTCTTCCAACGTTCCCATGAAATGTTTCTAAAACAATTAATATCTTAAATTCTGAGAACATGGTAACCATGTCCTGTATATGTTTGGTAAACATGGTAACCATGTCCTGTATATGTTTGGTAAACATGGTAACCATGTCCTGTATATGTTTGGTAAACATGGTAACTATGTCCTGTATATGTTTGGTAAACATGGTAACCATGTCCTGTATATGTTTGGTAAACATGGTAACCATGTCCTGTATATGTTTGGTAAACATGGTAACCATGTCCTGTATATGATTTGGAAAGGCACACACCTGTCTATATAAGGTCCCACAGTTGGCAGTGCATGTCAGAGCAATTATTATTTTTTTTTTTATTTCACCTTTATTTTATAGCTATGAGGTCATGAGGTCGAAGGAATTGTCCGTAGAGCTCTGAGACAGAATTGTGTCGAGGCACATATCTGGGGAAGGGTACGAAAAAATTCTGCAGCATTGAAGGTCCCCAAGAACACAGTGGCCTCCATCATTCTTAAACTGAAGAAGTTTGGAACCACCAGGACTCTTCCTAGAGCTGGCCGCCTGGCCAAACTGAGCATTCGGGGAGAAGGGCCTTGGTCAGGGAGGTGATCAAGAACCCAATGGTCACTCTGACAGAGCTCCAGAGTTCCTCTGTGGAGATGGGAGAACCTTCCAGAAGGACAACCATCTCTGCAGTACTCCACCAATCAGGCCTTTATGGTAGAGTGGCCAGACGGAAGCCACTCCTCAGTAAAAGGCACATGACAGCCTGCTTGGAGTTTGCCAAAAGGCACCTAAAGGACTTTCAGACCATGAGAAACAAGATTCTCTGATCTGATGAAACTCTTTTGAACTCTTTGGCCTGAATGCCAAGCGTCACGTCTGGAGGAAACCTGGCACCATCCCTAATGTGAAGCATGGTGGTGACAGTATCATGCTGTGGGGATGTTTTTCAGCTGCAGGGACTGGGAGACTAGTCAGGATCAAGGGAAAATGAGCGCTCCAGAGCGCTCAGGATCTCAGACTGGGGTGAAGGTTCACCTTTCAACGGGACAACAACCCTAAGCACACAGCACACAGCCAAGACAACGCAGGAGTGGCTTCGGGACAAGTCTCTGAATGTCCTTGAGTGGCCCAGCCAGAGCCTGGACTTGAACCTTATCAAACATTTCTGGAAAGACCTGAAAATAGCTGTGCAGCGACGCTCCCCATCCGACGTGACAGAGTTTGAGAGGATCTGCCGATAAGAATGGGAGAAACTCCACAAATACAGGTGTGCCAAGCTTGTAGCATCATACCCAAGAAGACTCGAGGCTGTAATTGCTGCCAAAGGTGCTTCAACAAAGTACTGAGTGAAGGGTCTGAATACTTATAATAGGAATTTGTTCTTAACTGACTTTCCTAGTTAAATAAAGGTGAAACAATATATATGTTCCCAGTCGGCGCTCATTTTTTTCCCCTGAGTTCCCAGTTCCCAATCTGAGATTTCCCAGTTACGAGTTTCCAGTTGTTTTGACCACAGCAGAAATCATGCTGGATTGACAGCATGGCCAATGTATTCAACCTTTTCTGGCCCATGCTGTTGCATGTGAATGTTTATCCTTTTAAGCTTGTAAAAGAGACCCTTAAACCCAGATCACACCCCCTCTCCACTGAATAGCAGTGAGGGGAAGCAAAATAGTGATTGCTTTGCAACGCTTGCAGTTAGCCACTGATATCTTTCAAACCACTCATTGTTGAATTTGCGATTTCCATCTTGTTGTGTACTGTTTATGGACGATAAGCACCTGAATGTTTTATCTATAATTTCTCTTCATATGACAAGGATTGTAAAGGATTTGCCAGTAGATTGTCGAGGGGATTCATGATGATGACTGCTTGTCTAGCTTGCTTGATACGATTTTGAAAGTAGGATGTTGACATGATCAGTCCAATCAAAGCTATGGTAGATATAACGTGATTTGAGGTCCTTTTATCAGTGGGCAATGATCTTGAGCCTTCTTGGATGGGCACTTCTAATGTAAATCTATGGCAGCACCCAAGGGGCTTGAACTTTCTAGCTCTCCGTGTAGATTTTGCGGTGAGGTTGTGTCCCCATGAGTAACAGAACACTCAGCCAATCACGGCGCAACTAGAGAAGATTACCAACCCCTACGCTCTGTATTTTCCGCTGGCTGCCCCACCACCACAGAAAGCACTGAGCTAGGCTGAAACACCTGCATTTTTGAGCTGTCTTACTCAAGATAGCCTGCCCTGAATGACGAGTCGCCACTGACTATTCGACACCATCACGTAGATCCATGGTAGTCACCATGTTAGTGTTTCAGTACCAAATTGCTTTAGTCAAGAGTATTCAGTGTGAATATGGTAATGCCAATATCCACAACACACACACACACTGGACATTAACACACTGGACACACACACCGAGCTGTCATTAGCACCTTTCCACGCTCATTAGTCATACCTGTTTAAAGTGTGTTTCAAGCTGTATGGGTCACATTGGTTTACACAGGTTTTTACCTACAATAATGAACACTTTTATAAAGTAGCCTACTACAGACTTTTTAAAATGTATTTTATTTAACCTTTATTTAACCAGGTAGGCCAGTTGAGAACAAGTTCTCATTTACAATTGCGAACTGGCCAAGATAAAGCAAAGCAGTGTGACACAAACAACAACATAGAGTTACACATAGACAAACGGTCTGGCTCGGACAATGCTTGCTTGCTTGCTTA
>NC_059452.1:102168362-102175862 GCF_905237065.1 Salmo salar
GGTTCTCAAAGCATTATAAACTGTCTGGATGGTTCTCAAAGCATTATAAACTGTCTGGATGGTTCTCAAAGCATTATACCCTCTATGGAGGCATTATAATAATACCTGAAACTAACTCAACTGACTGTCATTATAATAATACCTGAAACTAACTCAACTGACTGTCATTATAATAATAGCTGAAACTAACTCAACTGACTGTCATTATAATAATACCTGAAACTAACTCAACTGACTGTCATTATAATAATACCTGAAACTAACTCAACTGACTGTCATTATAATAATACCTGAAACTAACTCAACTGACTGTCATTATAATAATACCTGAAACTAACTCAACTGACTGTCATTATAATAATACCTGAAACTAACTCAACTGACTGTTAGGTTAAGGCAGAACCACAGACAGTGCAGTGCAGTGTGTTTCATTCAATTAATGGCTGGTGTTTTTGAGAATTGTATTCATAAAGGGATGGTTTGAGTTGTAGAATATTTGAAAGACTATTTATGTGTTTGAGTCTTAGCGTTAAAGGGATGGTTTGAGTTGTAGAATATTTGAAAGACTATTTATGTGTTTGAGTCTTAGCGTTAAAGGGATGGTTTGAGTTGTAGAATATTTGAAAGACTATTTATGTGTTTGAGTCTTAGCGTTAAAGGGATGGTTTGAGTTGTAGAACATTTGAAAGACTATTTATGTGTTTGAGTCTTAGCGTTAAAGGGATGGTTTGAGTTGTAGAACATTTGAAAGACTATTTATGTGTTTGAGTCTTAGCGTTAAAGGGATGGTTTGAGTTGTAGAATATTTGAAAGACTATTTATGTGTTTGAGTCTTAGCGTTAAAGGGATGGTTTGAGTTGTAGAACATTTGAAAGACTATTTATGTGTTTGAGTCTTAGCGTTAAAGGGATGGTTTGAGTTTTAGAATATTTGAAAGGCTATTTATGTGTTTGAGTCTTAGTGTTAAAGGGATGGTTTGTGTTGTAGAATGTGTTTTAAAACAGATGTGTGTGTTAGAGGACATTGCTGCCCAACAGTCGTTAGTAGATGGGATAGCAGCACAGATGGAAACTTGTCAAATGTGTTGTTCTGTTTAGTCTGCTGCACACAACTACTGCTGTCAGATATGTCATTATCGCTCTTCTTCATGCTCTCTCTCTCTCTCTCTCTCTCTCTCTCTCTCTCTCTCTCTCTCCTCCTCTCTCACTTTCTCGTGTTTGTGTCTGCGCGTGTGGGCTATTTCGGTGTTGAATAAAGCCTTGTCATGTGGGGCATTTGAGGAAAAGAGAGGAAGGAATGGAGAGAAAGAATAAGAGAAAGAGGGAAAGAGAAAGAGGGACATTAGCTTTTTGTTTATTGCCCAATTGCATGTGATATAGCTTAGCGCTAAATTCGTTGCTAAGCCTCTTTGACCAATCAGGTGCTAGACAGTTTTAACTGCCAAAATATGACGTCATCATCCTCTCCCTGAGGTCACTGTGTCATTGTCTGCGTTTCCGTACTCCATGGCCTTTTCTCAATTGGGACAAGTCTGCCCTCCTCCCTCTCTTCTGCCCTCTCTTCTCTTCCTCTCTCCTCCATCCTCTCTCCATCCTCTCTTCTCCCTCCTCTCTCCTCAGTCCTCTCTCCTCCATCCTCTCTCCTCTGCCCTCTCTCCTCCATCCTATCTCCTCGGTCCACTCCTCCATCCTCTCTTCTAAGTCCTCTCTCCTCCATCCTCTCTCCTCCATCCTCTCTCCTCAGTCCTCTCTCCTCCATCCTCTCTCCTAAGTCTTCTCTCCTCCATCCTCTCTCCTAAGTCCTCTCTCCTCCATCCTCTCTCCTCAGTCCTCTCTCCTCCATCCTCTCTCCTAAGTCTCTCTCCTCCATCCTCTCTCCTCCATCCTCTCTCCTCAGTCCTCTCTCCTCCATCCTCTCTCCTAAGTCCTCTCTCCTCCATCCTCTCTCCTCCATCCTCTCTTCTAAGTCCTCTCTCCTCCATCCTCTCTCCTCCATCCTCTCTCCTCCATCCTCTCTCCTAAGTCCTCTCTCCTCCATCCTCTCTCCTCAGTCCTCTCTCCTCCATCCTCTCTCCTAAGTCCTCTCTCCTCCATCCTCTCTCCTCAGTCCTCTCTCATCCATCCTCTCTCCTCAGTCCTCTCTCCTCCATCCTCTCTCCTCCATCCTCTCTCCTCAGTCCTCTCTCCTCCATCCTCTCTCCTCCATCCTCTCTCCTCAGTTCTCTCTCCTCCATCCTCTCTCCTAAGTCATCTCTCCTCCATCCTCTCTCCTCAGTCCTCTCTCCTCCATCCTCTCTCCTCAGTCCTCTCTCCTCCATCCTCTCTCCTAAGTCCTCTCTCCTCCATCCTCTCTCCTCAGTCCTCTCTCCTCCATCCTCTCTCCTCAGTCCTCTCTCCTCCATCCTCTCTCCTCCATCCTCTCTCCTCAGTCCTCTCTCCTCCATCCTCTCTCCTCCGTCCTCTCTCCTCCATCATCTCTCCTCAGTCCTCTCTCCTCAGTCCTCTCTCCTCCATCCTCTCTCCTCAGTTCTCTCTCCTCCATCCTCTCTCCTCCGTCCTCTCTCCTCCGTCCTCTCTCCTCCATCCTCCAGCCTTTGCCCTCTCTCCGATAAGTGGTTGAGTGGTTGAGGAGAGTGTCAATTTGTTGGTAGGCAAACGGAAGATGGTCATCCCCTCCTCGATAGCGTCCTTTTGGCGAGGAAGCACAATCCTTCACGGAAGAGTTTTGTAATTTGCCAAACCCTGAGGGTACAGAGGGTATATAGGGTACAGAGGGTATGGGGTACAGAGGGTACAGGGGGTACAGGGGGTACAGAGGGTACAGGGGGTACATTTACATTTACGTCATTTAGCAGACGGTCTTATCCAGAGTGACTTACAGATTGGTGCATTCACCTTAAGATATCCAGTGGAACAACCACTTTACAATAGTACATCTATATCTTTTTTTTTTTGGGGGGGAGGGTTAGAAGGATTACTTTATCCTATCCCAGGTATTCCTTAAAGAGGTGGGGTTTCAGGTGTCTCCGGAAGGGGGTACAGGGGGTACAGAGGGTACAGGGGGTACAGAGAGTACAGGGGGTACAGAGGGTACAGGGGTACAGAGGGTACAGGGGGTACAGGGGGCACAGGGGATACAGAGGGTACAGGGGGTACAGGGGTTACAGAGGGTACAGAGGGTACAGGGGGGTACAGAGGGTACAGGGGGTACAGGGGTTACAGAGGGTACAGGGGGTACAGAGGGTACAGGGGGTACAGAGGGTACAGGGGGTACAGGGGTACAGGGGGTACAGGGGGTACAGAGGGTACAGGGGGTACAGAGGGTACAGGGGGTACAGGGGTTACAGAGGGTACAGGGGGTACAGAGGGTACAGGGGGTACAGAGGGTACAGGGGGTACAGGGTACAGGGGGTACAGGGGGTACAGAGGGTACAGGGGGTACAGGCCCAACCACTGGGGATTAGGTTTTTATTTTTACAGAAATAAATCATCCTCAGAATGGCCTTTTATTGACCCCAGCACAAGGTGCACCTGTGTAATGGTCATGCTGTTTAATCTTGATATGCTCTTGATATGCCAGGTGGATGGATTATCTTGGCAAAGGAGAAATGCTCACTAACAGGTAAATGAACAGATGTGTGCACAACATTTGAGAGAAGTAAGCTTTCTGTGCGTAGGGAACATTTCTGGGATTTTATATTTCAGCTCATGAAACATTGGAAAAACATTTTACATGTTGCGTTTATATTTTTGTTCAATGTAGCATAGTTTTATCAAAAAAATATATAACTTTTTTTCATGTTTAACTTTTTTTCCCCCTGAAATTGACTGAGTAGGATGGTCCTTCCCTTCCTCCTATGAGAAACCTCCACTGGTCTACACTAATCCAACACGTTTAACTGTTTGAGGCTTGAGGGGGAGTGAACAAGGGTTTTCTGGAGGAGGAAGAGAACTGATAGGACTGTGGAGCTGTCACTGGTGCTGGTCCTGTTTCACACTGACACACAATCTGTCTCTCTCTCTGTTTCTCTGTCTCTCTCTCTCTCTTTCACACTGTCTCTTCCTCTCTGTCTGTCTTTTCAACACTCTTTTTTCACACTCTTCATCTATGTTCTCTCTCCCCTTCTCTGTCTCTCTCTCGCCACCCTCTCTCCCCTTCTCTGTCTCTCTCTCTCGCCACCCTCTCTCCCCTTCTCTCTGTCTCCACCCTCTCTCCCCCTCTCTCTGTCTCCACCCTCTCTCCCCTTCTCTCTGTCTCCACCCTCTCTCCCCCTCTCTCTGTCTCCACCCTCTCTCCCCTTCTCTCTGTCTCCACCCTCTCTCCCCCTCTCTCTGTCTCCACCCTCTCTCCCCTTCTCTCTGTCTCCACCCTCTCTCCCCTTCTCTCTGTCTCTCTCTGTCTCCACCCTCTCTCCCCTTCTCTCTGTCTCTCTCTGTCTCCACCCTCTCTCCCCTTCTCTCTGTCTCTCTCTGTCTCCACCCTCTCTCCCCTTCTCTCTGTCTCTCTCTGTCTCCACCCTCTCTCCCCTTCTCTCTGTCTCCACCCTCTCTCCCCTTCTCTCTGTCTCTCTCTCGCCACCCTCTCTCCCCTTCTCTGTCTCTCTCTGTCTCCACCCTCTCTCTCTCTCTCTATCTCTCTCTCTCTCCCCCTCTCTGTTCTGTCTCTCTCTCTGTCTCTCTACCCCTCTCTCTCTCTGTCTCTCTCTTTCTCTCTCTGTCTCTCTGTGTCTCTCTCTCTCCCCCTCTCTGTTCTGTCTCTCTCTCTCTCTCCCTCTCTCTCTCTGTCTCTCTCTCTCTCTCTCTCTCTCTCTCTCTGTCTTTCTCTCTTTCTCTCTCTGTCTCTCTGTGTCTCTCTCTCTCCCCCTCTCTGTTCTGTCTCTCTCTCTCTCTCCCTCTCTCTCTGTCTCTCTCTTTCTCTCTGTCTCTCGTTAAGTATTTAGTCACAGTTGTCATGTCTTGATGGTCCTCTCCTCCTCTCCTCTCATCTTCTCCTCCTCTCTTCACACAACTCACCCAGGGGAAGGAAATGAGTAATTACACACACACACACACACACACACACACACACACACACACACACACACACACACACACACACACACACACACACACACACCTCCAGCAGCCTCTCTCAGGCCTTTGAAGTCGCAGGATGATGATGTGAGCGTGAAGTGGCCTATTGTTCCTGTGAGGGCTGATGTGTATGTGTTCGTCTGTGCTTGTGTGTGTGTGTGTGTGTGTGCATGTGCGTGCGCGCGTGCGCACGTGTGCGCGTGTGTGCGTGTGTATGTATGTGTGTGTGTGTGTGTGTGTGTGTGTGTGTGTGTGTGTGTGTGTGTGTGTGTGTGTGTGTGTGTGTGTGTGTGTGTGTGTGTGTGTGTGTGTGTGTGTGTGTGTGTGTGTGTGAACAGCCACTCCTGCCTTCCCTCTGAACCTTCCAGTGTGATGCTGAGCAGTGGGTTGTATAATGAGGTACAGGTGTTGTCGGGCAGCTTTGTTTGTGAGTGGTTGATGAGGTCAGATGAACCAGGAAGTCAATCAGTCAACAAGTTAAGCACTGCCTTTGATCGTATCTGTGCTGAGGCTGCTAGTTGGCTGAGGATAAGGTTTTTCATATTATAGCAGGACTGTTATAGCCCTCAGAGGGCTGACTTCCCAACGTAACATCATCAAGGATAGAACTGTTTCTAGAACAGAATGGTTGTCAGAGTGACTGGTCTGATATACCTGAGCGTCATTCTAACAGAATGGTTGTCAGAGTGACTGGTCTGATATACCTGAGCGTCATTCTAACAGAATGGTTGTCAGAGTGACTGGTCTGATATACCTGAGCGTCATTCTAACAGAATGGTTGTCAGAGTGACTGGTCTGATATACCTGAGCGTCATTCTAACAGAATGGTTGTCAGAGTGACTGGTCTGATATACCTGAGCGTCATTCTAACAGAATGGTTGTCAGAGTGACTGGTCTGATATACCTGAGCGTCATTCTAACAGAATGGTTGTCAGAGTGACTGGTCTGATATACCTGAGCGTCATTCTAACAGAATGGTTGTCAGAGTGACTGGTCTGATATACCTGAGCGTCATTCTAACAGAATGGTTGTCAGAGTGACTGGTCTGATATACCTGAGCGTCATTCTAACAGAATGGTTGTCAGAGTGACTGGTCTGATATACCTGAGCGTCATTCTAACAGAATGGTTGTCAGAGTGACTGGTCTGATATACCTGAGCGTCATTCTAACAGAATGGTTGTCAGAGTGACTGGTCTGATATACCTGAGCGTCATTCTAACAGAATGGTTGTCAGAGTGACTGGTCTGATATACCTGAGTGTCATTCTAACAGAATGGTTGTCAGAGTGACTGGTCTGATATACCTGAGTGTCATTCTAACAGAATGGTTGTCAGAGTGACTGGTCTGATATACCTGAGCGTCATTCTAACAGAATGGTTGTCAGAGTGACTGGTCTGATATACCTGAGCGTCATTCTAACAGAATGGTTGTCAGAGTGACTGGTCTGATATACCTGAGCGTCATTCTAACAGAATGGTTGTCAGAGTGACTGGTCTGATATACCTGAGCGTCATTCTAACAGAATGGTTGTCAGAGTGACTGGTCTGATATACCTGAGCGTCATTCTAACAGAATGGTTGTCAGAGTGACTGGTCTGATATACCTGAGCGTCATTCTAACAGAATGGTTGTCAGAGTGACTGGTCTGATATACCTGAGCGTCATTCTAACAGAATGGTTGTCAGAGTGACTGGTCTGATATACCTGAGTGTCATTCTAACAGAATGGTTGTCAGAGTGACTGGTCTGATATACCTGAGTGTCATTCTAACAGAATGGTTGTCAGAGTGACTGGTCTGATATACCTGAGCGTCATTCTAACAGAATGGTTGTCAGAGTGACTGGTCTGATATACCTGAGCGTCATTCTAACAGAATGGTTGTCAGAGTGACTGGTCTGATATACCTGAGTGTCATTCTAACAGAATGGTTGTCAGAGTGACTGGTCTGATATACCTGAGCGTCATTCTAACAGAATGGTTGTCAGAGTGACTGGTCTGATATACCTGAGCGTCATTCTAACAGAATGGTTGTCAGAGTGACTGGTCTGATATACCTGAGCGTCATTCTAACAGAATGGTTGTCAGAGTGACTGGTCTGATATACCTGAGCGTCATTCTAACAGAATGTTTGTCAGAGTGACTGGTCTGATATACCTGAGCGTCATTCTAACAGAATGTTTGTCAGAGTGACTGGTCTGATATACCTGAGCGTCATTCTAACAGAATGGTTGTCAGAGTGACTGGTCTGATATACCTGAGTGTCATTCTAACAGAATGGTTGTCAGAGTGACTGGTCTGATATACCTGAGTGTCATTCTAACAGAATGGTTGTCAGAGTGACTGGTCTAATATACCTGAGCGTCATTCTAACAGAATGTTTGTCAGAGTGACTGGTCTGATATACCTGAGCGTCATTCTAACAGAATGG